>NC_079169.1:11691755-11751755 GCF_947568905.1 Ostrea edulis
ATTTACTGCAAGAATTAAACAGCAGGTTTCAGGAGGGTGCCGAGGATTACCGAATGTTCTTTGATACTTGGGCATATGGTAAACCCCATCCTCTGACTAATGTTTTCGAGCTCCGGTTAAACAAACTGCTGAAGCTCACATTGCTAGAATGGAGATGACGTTGTGAAATAGGACATTCATCCTGACAATGTGCTGGGGGAGATTGTCTCAAAAGCAAGTAGGATATGGTTCAGAGATTATGTTGTTACGGAGAGTTACAGTCACGCCGGAAGTTGAAATTAAATCACTGGCTTTAGATATTACGTATTCCGGTCTATTCAAACGTTGTACTTTTAGATGACTCATTTAGTTAGTAAGCGTATAAATTTTCAATTATAAGGATTTTTGACATTTCAAATATATGACAAACCAATTTTGTTAACCAAAGGTTTCCGATACGCTAGTCTCCTCACATAGCTAGGATTCTATATCGCTAGATCAATCATTACAAAACTAATGCTAATAGTACGGCAGCATCAAAGGGCCAGGTAAGAAAGACACGTTCAGTCTTTTCTTTGACACATTAGAAAATTCGTGGACTGACGAAAGTGTGTAGAAACAATTCACATTTGAATGCAGGTGCATTTGAAATCTTTTGGGTTTCTTTTTTTTTTTTTTTTTTTTTTGAGAGAGAGAGAGAGGGGGGGGGGGAGAAAAGAGAGAACGTGTCGTGTTTGTGAGGGGGGTCGTGGTATATATCTTCAAACTCTGTTTGTAGGTCAGTTATTCGCTTAAGTATAAGAGAGAAACAATAGAGATTATATTAAAGAAAGAAGGTTCTGTACTCATTCATTTAAGCAAATCGTAAGTCTGAAACATTGATATAATTCAAAAGATCTCTCTCTCTCTCTCTCTCTCTCTCTCTCTCTCTCTGTATATATATATATATATATATATATATATATATATATATATATATAATAATAATAATAATAATAATAGTGTTGTGTTCGAACAAAGAGTCAATTCCCCCTAACAGGTGCTATTAACCATTTCGTTCGAACTTTTTCCAAGTGGTCCTTGCACGTCGCCGTACATATTGCAGTCGAGATGCACCTGGACTGCACATAATATTACTGGTAACGATCGGAGTATGTTAACGATGTTTTAAACGATAAGCTAGGTATACAGTCGTATAATGGTGAATAACAGATCATCCACATCCAACCTTTGCCTCCTTGAGCGGAATGTTCGTTAAATCATCAGTTTTTGTTTTAAATCAATTAAAGCACGAACTGTATCATTACCTAAATCTTCTCATAGCTTATTTTTGTAAAGGGAGAGGCGTATCAGAAACCCTTAGCTAGCGAAGATGATGACAAACCAAAAACACCTCAAACTAAAACATATTTTGTTTCTTAAACTTTGTATTTCGATGTTGCGATTAATTTTTCGGCAAATGAGATTAATTTTGTATAAGTACACACATACAATGAAACCATATGGTTTTGTTCTCACATTACAAAGCAATGCGTTTTTCTTTTTACTGTGTTACTCTGAGTTTCCATAAACAGGAGGTTTTATAGTGAACGCTTTCATTCAAGATTCTCTTTCAAATATCGAAAATACATCATTAAATTGCAGTTGATGTCCCCTCCATAGGTCAAATAAGTCCATTATATGTACATCTGTAAGACATACAAACATTCATCTCCAATGAGGACGTCCAGATTCACAAAACTCAAGAATCATTTCAACTGTAAGCGCGTAAAATCTAGAAAAAAATCAGTCGAGGATTTCACATTTATTCCAAAGCACTTTCACCCTACCACTCTTCAGTGGAATTTGAAAGTGTGTGCGTGTAAGATATCATATTTGGAAACCGTCATATTGTATGCCATTTAAATTGGATATTATTTTGTTCATCTTATCACTATTTGTACAGTTTCATTGGAAATTGGTCTCCTAATGGGATGTTGTGGTAGAACAAAATCAAGCTGATGTTTGGATGCATATCAATGTGATCAATGTGATATCGGCTTCTAACGTTACAATTCTGATGAACCGACCTGATATAAGATTTTAACGCCATAAATCTGATAAACCAATCTCATATCAGATTCTAATGTTATAGTCCTGATAAACCAGTCTCATACTTGCATTAAAGTCCAGCACTTTAATTCTGATACACCATGATGTCGGAATTCTAATGTACCATCCAAACAGACATAAAGAGCTATATCTATGACTTCCTTTAGTTCCTTATTCCATAGGATAATTCTATTCATTTAGATCATCGTTTTTCAAATTACTGATTATATGTCTGCTGGGAATTTGTCTGACGGAATTACAAAACGTACAAACAAAAGACGCCGATATCCCTGGATTTAATCAAATGTTCAAATAGGCATGAAAGAGACCAAGGCGACAACCTTGCCTCATTAATCTGTTTCTTTCAAGAAGCCAACTTAATGCAGAGGACAGAAAAGACAATAAAAAGTCGATTCCATTCGCGTATCTCGTGAATACACAAAACTCCTAGTCATTCAGAAGACACGCATTGAGCCCAAGCAAACCTCGCAACAGAATCCACGTAGTCTTTACTGCTCATCAAGCAAACTTTGCAACAGAATCCACGTAGTCTTTACTGTTCAACAAGCAAACTTTGCAACAGAATCCACGTAGTCTTCACTGGTCAACAAGCAAACCTCGCAACAGAATCCACGTAGTCTTTACTGCTCAACAAGCAAACCTCGCAACAGAATCCACGTAGTCTTCACTGCTCAACAAGCAAACCTCGCAACAGAATCCACGTGGTCTTTACTGCTCAACAAGCAAACCTCGCAACAGAATCAACGTAGTCTTTACTGCTCAACAAGCAAACTTTGCAACATAATCCACGTGGTCTTTACTGCTCAACAAGCAAACCACGCAACAGAATCCACGTAGTCTTTACTGCTCAACAAGTGTTTTGACTGGTGATCTAAGAAAGTATACTAAAAATTGCACCTTACAAAATCGACACAAGCAACCTGCTGTATATAATGTCATCAACATCATCAATACACTCACTTTGATCTAAATTAAAGGTATTTTATAACTATGCTGTAATAAAAACAATTGAAAACGTTCAACATAATGTGAGACAGGACAGGTCTTTAGGTAACGAAGACGAAAAACGTTATATAGAGCAGAGCAACTCATGTAATATTAAACAGCTCAATAGACAACAGATGTATCCAGTGTAATATAGAACAGCTCACTAGACAACAGATGTATCCAGTGTAATATAGAACAAAACTAGACAATAGATGTATCCAGTGTAATATGGAACAGCTCAATAGACAATAGATATATCCAGTGTAATATAGAACAGAACTAGACAACAGATTATCCAGTGTAATATAGAACAGTTCAACAGACAATAGATATAGCCAGTGTAATATAGAACAGAACTAGAAAACATATGTATCCAGTGTAATATAGAACAGAACTAGAAAATAGATGTATCCAGTGTAATATAGAACAGAACTAGACAACATATGTATCCAGTGTAATATAGAACAGAACTAGAAAATAGATGTATCCAGTGTAATATAGAACAGAACTAGACAAAGATGTATCTAGTGTAATATAGAACAGCTCACTAGACAACAGATGTATCCAGTGTAACATAGAACAGAGAAGTAGACTACAGATGTATCCAGTGTAATATAGAACAGCTCAATTGACAACAGATGTATCCAGTGTAATATAGAACAGCTCAATATACAACAGATGTATCCAGTGTAACATAGAACAGAGAAGTAGACTACAGATGTATCCAGTGTAATATAGAACAGCTCAATTGACAACAGATGTATCCAGTGTAATATAGAACAGAGAACTAGACTACAGATGTATCCAGTGTAATATAGAACAGCTCAATATACAACAGATGTATCCAGTGTAACATAGAAAAGAGAACTAGACTACAATGTATCCAATGTAATATAGAAAAGAAGTAGACAGCGGATATATCCAGGGTAATATAGAACAGAGAACTAGACTACAGATGTATCCAATGTAATATAGAAAAGAAGTAGACAGCGGATATATCCAGTGTAACATAGAACAGAGAACTAGACTACAGATGTACACGGTGTAAAATAAAGACGGCTACATGTATTGGGCACCAAAAACGAATATTGAGCGATAAAAAGTAAATGATATATTTCATTTAAGATAGCAATAGGCAACAAAAACTATCGATGAAGATGTTTTATAGAAAAAGTCAATCAGTATCAAAAACGTATAATGAACGTGTAAGATAGATCAGACCAAAAGACAACAAAGACGTTCAATGAACACGAGAGGTCGCATAATTCAGAGACATTTAATGTATAGTAGAAATCAACAAGAGTTCAAAGTGAAAACGATCAGTTCAATCGACAACAATAACATTCCACGTGACATATAACAATACCATTCCACGTGACATATAACAATAACATTCCACGTGACATCTAACAATAACATTCCACGTGACATCTAACAATAACATTCCACGTGACATATAACAATAACATTCCACGTGACATCTAACAATAACATTCCACGTGACATCTAACAATACCATTCCACGTGACATATAACAAGACAATAGACAACAGAGGACATTTAAATGTGAAAATGGGCACGTCAATACACACCACGGGCATTCATCGTGAGATACATGGACCGGAAAGAAGTTCAACATGACATGGGCAAGTAAATGATCACCATAGACGTTCGACATTATAGAACAAGTCAAAGACAACAAAAGAGTTCAACGTGATATAAAATGATACAGACAGCAAAACGGTTCAACGCCATAGAACATCTCAAAAGGTAGCAAAGAGCTTCAACGTGATAGAACATGCTAAATACAGCAAAGAGGTTCAATGTGATAGAAATCTCACGTACTAAACATCTCAAAAGAGAACAAAAAGATTCAACTTCACAGAACACCTCAAAGACAAAGGCATTCAGTGTGATAGAATACGTTGGACACATCAATGGGGTTACAATTCCGGAAATTGAAAAAGCAAAGAGTTATGACCGCTCTCAGCTACTAGCTACAAACAACCGGGAAAAAGACAAAGATATAATTCCATTTGTACATACACATAACCCGCGCAATAGAAATATCAACTCAATAGTTAATCAACTAAACAATATACTGAAAGACGACCAATCAACCAAGAAAATATTCAGGAAAATAAAATTCATCAACAGCAAACGTCAACCGAAAAATCTGAAAAGAATATTATGCCCTCCATATCTTAAAGACAATCACAACGTTACTAAGTGTGGGGATCCACGATGCGGGACCTGTCAATACATCACGGAAGGATCACAATACAACTTTAACGGACGGATATTTAAAGTCAATGCCAACATGTCGTGCGATAGCAAAAATGTCTTGTATGTCATTACTTGTCCTGTATGCAAAGAATTTTATATTGAGGAAACAAACAACCCGCTTCGAGCTCGCGTGCGGGTCCACAAACAGCAAATCCACAATCCGGAATACAGGCAAATTCAACTAAGTGAACATTTAGATGTTTGTGGACAAAAACAATTCAATATATTTCCATTTTACAAGTTTACAGGTGGAAGTGACATTCAGAGATGTGAAAAGGAAAAACATTTCAATAATATGTTCAAACCTAAACTCAATAATTCAGTTTAACGTTATCATATTTGTAAATGAAAATGTTTTCACGCATTACTTTATAATGACATCACTGTAAACACTATGTTTTAACGTTCAGTGTCTTATGACGTCGAAATTTGTTTTGCTTTACTATGACGTCACAATGAACAATACGTTTCAACAGTCAGTATGTAATGACGTCTAGATTTGTTTAATTTCAACGTTCTGCTGTTTGTGACGTAACGTCGCTATGTTACTAAATGTAAAGCTTCTGAAGATTTGAAATAAAAGCGCTAAAGCTTTACTAAACGTCTTCGTGTTTCATTTTTATTTTTTACCTATACTTTTACCGATCATTGCGAAAAGTAACTATTATCTATCTATCTATCTATCTATATACATGTATATAGTTCAGAACAAAAGCAAAAATATTCTATAAAACACCCTTCCACCCCAAAAAGAACTGTATACCAGTCTGTTCATTGGAAATAAAAATATCAAATTCAACAGCATCTTGATATATAGTGAGTAATTATTGTGCAACAATAAAGCGAGATAAATAAAACCATATTCCGTAGATTCAAGTACATCCTTATAACGGAGCCAGACTGAAACATTGTAAGCTGGCTGCAGCAAGTACATCCTTATAACGGAGCCAGACTGAAACATTGTAAGCAGGCTGCAGCAAGTACATCCTTATAACGGAGCCAGACTGAAACATTGTAAGCAGGCTGCAGCAAGTACATCCTTATAACGGAGCCAGACTGAAACATTGTAAGCAGGCTGCAGCAAGTACATCCTTATAACGGAGCCAGACTGAAACATTGTAAGCTGGCTGCAGCAAGTACATCCTTATAACGGAGCCAGACTGACACATTGTAAGCAGGCTGCAGCAAGTACATCCTTATAACGGAGCCAGACTGAAACATTGTAAGCTGGCTGCAGCAAGTACATCCTTATAACGGAGCCAGACTGAAACATTGTAAGCAGGCTGCAGCAAGTACATCCTTATAACGGAGCCAGACTGAAACATTGTAAGCTGGCTGCAGCAAGAGTTGAGCGCGAAGATGAAATGTCATTTCTCCTTTGAAATAGTTATACAAATATGGAAAAGTACCTTAATCCCTGGGTCACAAACATTCACGACTTACCAGTTTATTGACTGAATATCGGAACGTATGCCCGTTTGAGGTCTTTGCACGGTGCAGCGGATCGAGATAACACAATATTCAGTTAAAATCATTTTTATTACTCCATATTCTATATATTTCTAATCCCAGAAATATGCATACTACATACATGTGCGTCTATTATTATTTGTATACAGACGTCACGTCACAATTGAGTTAATGCTTGAACTTTTATTGTACGGTCTTTATAGTTTGTTCAGCAAAGATCCACTTATCATCTACAGAATATAAAGGACATGATATAATTATAAATCCATGTATGTTAAATCTCGTTCCCCTGACCCTGACAAAAGTGTGATAATACGAAATGTTGGAGAAAAATCAGAAGACCGAACCAATCTACTTGCTCATTTCAGAAGCAAATGATGGCGGGAATTTGATACAGCAATCCATTCTTTCTTGCATTATTACATAAAAGCGGGGTTTTCAAACGTGGAATATTGGAAGTAGAATTCCGGATATTAATATTCATCAGCCTTTTATTTCTCTTGGGGTTGTAATAAATTGTACCGGGCTCACTTATTCCCGTTTAATAATATTCTCTGTCCAATAAGAAGGCAATATCATGTTTAGAGTAAGTCATCAATTCAGTTAATTTAAAGTCCAGTCCGAAATAAACTGTCAAAAGTGATTCGAAATACGATTAAGACAAATGTTCTCGGCGATGTTTGTCAGTTAGTTGGAGACTATATTAACACTAGAAACTGTTTTCTTGGTACAGGAAATGGCCTATGAGATAACTACTCTACTGATGGGGTTTTACGAAGAGGTTTACTTTTACGATCGACGGCTGACTTTTACAATTTATAGGGAACCGTCTCCAACTACAGAAATTGGACCGAAATAAATAAATGTATATAGACTGCTTCAGTAGCTAGCCGACAATTATGTTTATTAATAGAGTATTGTAAACTCTTTGGCAACTCTTATATTCTCTCTACATTCATTCGACACTTTTGCAATGCATTACTCATTTTGACATTTAATTAAGTTTAATGTTAACTGCGAATGAGAAGCTGAGAAATGCATAAAAGGACCCAGAACTTTGCCATAAAAAAGAACAGATTACTGTATAACATAAGCGTACCACAGCGCACTCAGACGAACTCAAGTCATCCTGACATTTCTAAATAATGTGTCAGCATTCCTGAAAACTTACAATTTCTCTATACATGTATATTACACCTTGGGATTCTACCCCCCAGGAACAAAGCAACCCCCACCAACCCACACATACCTTTGGACGGCATATCTATACTCGACCCAAAAGTTGAGGGTGTAGGATTGTCAAGATATATTTTGTCATAGCTCCCCCTAATTTAAAACAAAACAATGCTACGTCTTTGTACACCTCTCTTTCGTGTTGAAGCTCTAGGTCTAAATGTGAAGACAATCAACACGTGATGTGTATACAGTATTGTATACATGTATATCAATATACACTGTAGAATCAACGATATTTGTGGTAACTCAGTTTTCCTTGATTTAGGGTTTCCACCTTTCCCCATAAATTAATGACAACTTAAATTTGAACACATACATTAAAGGTGAATATAACGAACAGTGATCAATCTCACAACTCCCACAAGCAATAAAAAACAGAGAGTTGGGCAAACACGGACCCCTGGATATACCAGAGGTGGATCAGGTGGCCAGGAAGAGTAAGCATCCCCTGTCGACCGGTCATGAGGCCTATGTCTTGATCAGGTAAACGCATAAATACCTTGGAAACCTCGACTTAAATTAAACTGGTACCCTGTTGACCTCGCTCTCTTGTGTGTAGCACCAGTCACCGGGGAACCAGTTTAGACTTAAATAGCACACTTGATTCTGAAAAAATCCTACCGAGTCGAACTAAGCCGGGTATACCCGGCGACGCGCTAAGAATCAAGTGACCCGGTGTAACCGTGGTGGCGGTCGCTGGTGACCAGGGTCGCTCTTAATAGAATATATAGGGAAAAGAACGACTCGGATCACCGGCTTCTGCGCATGCGTGGTATTTAACTCGAAGCGGTGCCCTACTGGTTTTAAATCCATAGTAATAATAAACCCCCTTCTCAGTTTTCTGTTTCGTATGCACATCATAACTTGAAAGATACAAATTAACTTGTATTATCCAACTCCAAAATTGATATTTTAATGCATAAGATTTCTGAATTATGTCTAAGATATCTAATAACGAATAAACAACTTGAAAACAATGGCTGTTTATTCAAAGCATATTTACAATAGTGTTATCTCCATAACAATTCCTAAGTCATCTTTTATATTTTAATCACATGATAACAGGTGTGAACAAGGCACAGCTAGACGCCTTAAACTTGGATTAACGTGCAGGTGTAAACAATTACCTGTAAATAAAATAACACCAGGTTATTCTACCGTGACCAACCTTCGTAATCATAAGTACAAATACCACTCGCCCAATTTACGAACAATACGTAGGCACATATTCAACATTGTTTTATTATTTATTTATCTATTTTGCATAGTATGTTTCTTCTCTCACCCTCTTTTATTTCAAATATATTTTCTGATTATCTGAATTCAAATTATCTCCGATATGCGAACAACCACACATCTACTGTATACAACTTGGAGGTTTACTTTGGGTGTTTTTGTACAAAAGTGGAAGACTTTCCTATTACGAGATAATTCTTTTTGTGTTAAAATTTAACCAACTAGACTCTATATACATGTACATATAGCAGGATCGTGTATAGGAACCAGCAGGCATGAGGGATCGTGCCATCCTTCTTATTCCCAATAAAAACCATACGACAACAAAACTAACGTCTGGCGGCTTTTTTCGTCTTTATTTACCTAATATCTATTTATTTATTTTCAAGGTCAACGTATATCTGTTCACTTATGCCCCAACTATAATTGCTTACAAAGGACACGTTTCAGTTTCACGAAATTAGTCAAAATAGGATTCATGTTTGGTATACGGACAAAAAGTCACAGGATAAACGTCACTGGACAGAAAGTCACAAAATATGTAGAAAAGTCACAAAAATGACTTAGCAAATGAGACCCCATATATACTTTTAAGATAATAACAGGTGGTACCCAAATGCTCACTAAAGCTGTTGTCAGACACCAGACATTTCTTACAGTGGATAGGAGGTACAAGGGAATACATGTCATCATTATTGATGTTTGTTTTGCCACATTTAGCACCTTCAGTTCATTATTAAATGTTCATTATCAGATAATAAGAAAGGAAAAATCATTAACTTGTTTATATATCAATTATTATATGATAGTTCACTTACTTCTTGTTTTGACAATGATCTGGAGTGAAAGGAAGCCAACCATAATTCTGTCATCAGATTTTGTTTTGACAATCATTACATGTAATATGTAGTATACTAAACCAAATGATCATCAAGCTTATTTCATCGAAATAAGAAATCTCTCTTTTTAAAAATCAAAATGATATTTTACAATAAATATGATAAAAGGAATAACAATTTTATAATTATTATCAAAATCTCATAGAAAATATAAAGTTTGCATATATAATTTCTTAAACTTTACAAAAAGAACAGATATGTTTTCAAATATATATAAAAAATCAGTAGTTTTTTATTTTCTTATAAACTGTGACTTTTTGTCCTATGACATTTTGTTCTACTATCATAAAATTCTAATTGTGACTTGGTCTTATTTTCTTATAAAATTGTGACTTTTTGTCCTGTGACATTTTGTCCTACTTTCATAAAATTTCTTATTGTACCTTTTTGCCCATGGTCATATTGGCCGTGTCTTTTTGTAATTTGTAAAGCTGTAAATGGTTTGAAAGGTACATAATTTCAGCACAATGTATATATTAATTATGACTTTAAAAGTTGAAATATTTTCATGATCCTGGTTCTACATGTAATTAGGAACATTTATTTGAATCATTTTTTATATATCAAAAACTATACTTCTTTTTAAAATATTGTAATAATATATGCTTCATATTTTGTCAGAACTGACTAGGGTATGGTCTGTAAAAGTTGCACAAGGTGCAAATGGGTGGCGGTTTGATTTGAAATAGCTAATTTAAGTGTAGTTTCAGAATTCGGGAGAGAAAAAAATGGGGAAAATAATTATTTTGAATTAATTATGAGCGTCGGTGTCTGGGGTCGCTCTTCAGAATGACCGTTTCATATTTTGTCAGAACTGACTAGGGTATGGTCTGTAAAAGTTGCACAAGGTGCAAATGGGTGGCGGTTTGATTTGAAATAGCTAATTTAAGTGTAGTTTCAGAATTCGGGAGAGAAAAAATGGGGAAAATAATTATTTTGAATTAATTATGAGCGTCGGTGTCTGGGGTCGCTCTTCAGAATGACCGTTTCATATTTTGTCAGAACTGACTAGGGTATGGTCTGTAAAAGTTGCACAAGGTGCAAATGGGTGGCGGTTTGATTTGAAATAGCTAATTTAAGTGTAGTTTCAGAATTCGGGAGAGAAAAAATGGGGAAAATAATTATTTTGAATTAATTATGAGCGTCGGTGTCTGGGGTCGCTCTTCAGAATGACCGTTTCATATTTTTACTTCACACAATCCGAAAAAAAAAATTACTTGAATTACATGTAATGCATTAAGAGAATTACACAATTTGAATTTATTTAATACTAATAATAATGCTTTGATTAGATAATGTACAAGAAAGTGGTAGTTAAAACAATTATGGGGGTCACTATTCATGGTGTAGAAGGTAATTTGAAAACAGCAAAATAACAACTTTATTATTTTCAATGGATCCATAATAATAAAAAAAATTCAGCACAGCATGGAATTCTGATTGGCAAGACATTCTTGAAAACTTTGGTTTAAAACTTTTGTTTTCACCTTTTGAGCACTGACCTTTTCTTCATTATTGTTCAGGCCAAATAAAAACATGTGTGGTTACAGTTAAACGACAGTCCATAATTTTTACCCCCGACCCTCAACTATCTTTTTTTTCCGGTTTTTAATATTTCCTAAATTCGTTACCATATACAAATAAAATACACGCCTTTTTCAAGATTTTCTTTTATGAGAAGGGTTAACTTTATTTACCACTATATATAGGTTTTTGGCCCATTTTCCTTCAGGTGAAGCTTTAAGTTCTTTCATAGCCAATATATAGATACCGCTCAAATGCTAAGCTGTAAACACTACAACAGGCCATCTAACGTAATCAGAGAGTGACATAGAACTAAAAAAAATGCTTAAATACACAACTGAGCTATCACCCTACTTATTTTTGAAACAGTAAGAAAGATTTAAAAACTTGGAAGGGTTTGAAAACTGTAACCTGGGTGAAATATGACATGATTTTGGCAAATGCACTGATTTTGTTCTGCATTTTTAATTTTTAAAAAAATATATATAAGTCTTAGAATTGTAAACACTAGGTTGATCCCTACCAATTTTGATAAATATATGTAAATGGTATATGCAAGGAAGTGACGATAAAAGGAAACTGTTTCCATCTTAAGTCTGTAATAAAAAAGAAATTAAATATCATTCCTACATACCAACACTATATTTCAAGGGATTGTAACTGAAACCACACATAGTATTTTATTTCGTCTCTTCATTTTGGCTTTCTATAACATTTATCTTTATTCATTCCAAATTAGATCATACTTTTTACATTAAGCACTGAAATTTTTTAAAGCTTCATTATAATTGTTAATGTTTTGTTTTTACTTACTAAGAAAATTTCAGGACTTTATTTTTCATTTGGGTTTAAATTTTTATTCAAAATTATGGCTCATATGAGGATACCTCCACGTGGTATGAGCTGGGCAATGATGTCACAAAATTACCTTCTTTCTTAGTCTTATTAAAACAAGTGACATTAGCAGACATCCTCGTATTGTAAATATATATCTCTATCTAGTTTAAAAAGAACTCACTTTCACATTATGACCCCTGGTATACTTTTTTGGGGATTGACAATGTTATGGTTTTGGCAATTATTTAATTAAGGAAATCAGAGGTCATGATTTGAAAAAGCTTGAATCTACAATACCTGAGAATGATTCCATATTAATAAGACTGATCACTGTTTGTAAACAAATTTCTTCATTCCTCCTATCTAAAACTAAATTGCCCATTGCCAATTGTGTTCCTCACTTACCCCTGGAGGGTTAAGATTTGAGCAAACTGCTTCACTACTTGAATATGCTTACATATAACTATGAATAATCATGACTTTGCTGTTTTTTGAGAAAAAGATTTTTACAGTTTCTTCCTATGTATTTGTATGTAAAACTTTGATTCCCTATTGTGTCCCATTCAACACTCGGGGGCCATGATTTGAGCAAACTTGAATCTGCAACTATGTCAGGAAGCTTTCATGTAAATCTCTGCTTTTCTAGCTCAGTGGTTCTTGAGAAGAAGATTCTTAAAGATTTATTCTATATATTTGTATGTAAAACTTTGACCCCCTACTGTGGTCCCATTCAACACCCGGGGGCCATGATTTGAACAAATTTGAGTCTGCAATATGCCAGGAAGCTTCAATGTAAATTTTAGCTATTTTGGACCAGTGGTTCTCGAAGATGTTTAAATGAAACCCACCCTATTTTTGCATTTTTATGATTATCTCCCCTTTGAAAGGCTCATTGCCCTTCATTTGAACAAACTTGAAAGCCCTTTACCCAAGGATGCTTTGGGCCAAGTTTGGTTGAAATTAGCTTAGTGGTTCTGGAGAAGAAGTCGAAAATGTAAAAAGTTTAGACAGACAACGGACAACAGGTGATCATAAAAGTTCACTTGAGGTTTCAGCCGGTTTTGATATTTTGATATATAGCCTATCAAACTCCAGTAAGATGAGGGGATACCAGACAGTCAACATTAGAAAGTGCACTGTTTCAAAATTACTTGTTGATATATTACAAATATGTGTGATGCTGTTTTATAACTGACCTTTAGGACGTTTCTTGGTGTTTGAAATTAACCATAGACCGAGTCTATGTCAAATGGCACTGGTCTATAACAATTGTAATTAGGATATAACAAAAGGTGTATGTTAATTTTCTTAGTTTAAAGCAATTGACTTATCCCACAAGTCAACGTCTGATAAACGTTATGAGGAAAAGAGAACACTTGTTTGGAAATGGAAAGAAAATATGCTTTATAAGTACTTTAAAAGTCAATAAAAATGTTTTAAATTTGTGTTATTTTTTTCAATGTTGCGGTCTATGACAATTCGATGAGGTCTATGTCATCTAGTTTTGGCATAAACCCAGTCTGTACTAAGTTTTAAACGAATTTCGAAAACTGCTTTTCTGTTACTTTAATTCAGAAAAATATACTGACAACACGTCACACCAGCATATTTCTTTTCTGTTTTACCACACCCAAGCATATAAAAGATGTGGTGACTACAAATGAAGGGAAGAAATGCATTAAAATGCACCATTTTAAATCATTCTTTATAAATGGGTTAACCTCCCCCCAAACCCCACAGTAAGGTATAGATTTGCCACTGTATTTGAGTGCAACCTGATGTTATTAAAGAACAGACGTAGCTCAAAAATTGCAAATTCACATGAAATTATGCTACTCTACAGATTACTTCGAAAAAAATGTATAATTCAAATCCAACAAAAAAATCAACAGACTGATTGAAATGGATCACAGATTAAAATGTATCACAATGAGGGAAATTGGGATGTTTTGGAGAATTGACAAATTCAATGCAGAAAGAATTAAAAGGATCAGTAAATGATGTCATAATACTTGCCCTTTGACCTCTAAATATCAAGGCTCTACCATATAGAAATTTCATGCAAATGATTATGCACATTTTTACTGTATCCTCGAGAATGTCCAATATATAGGATGTTCTCTATTCGTTTTTCACAGGGTAAATAATTCATATTGTTCATTCCAAAGATAATTGATTATTGCATTAGTATAAATTTTCTTCTGGCATGTTTTCAAAGAAATGAATTTAAACTAATTTCACGTGTTTTGAACTACGTGAAGTAAATTATTTTAATGGGATATGAACTCCACATCTCCATTCTTAACATTAATTCAACATAAATTATCCACTTTTCAAATACTGAATGTCTGATATCATCATTGAAAAACACTAGATATATCTATAGATATGATGTTTACCTAGAAATGTAAACCTGAGTCGGTCAAAAACAGGCACCTATCTTCTTAGTCAGGTTAGTGTTACATAACCATGATAAGTTTATTGGATTGGCTAGTTGTGCTTTGTGCTCATTTAATTACAAATGAAAATTAGTCATGGGGCTTGGATTATTCTGACCACAAACTATGTCGAAAATCTGCTTTAAATTCATAATTCATAAGTAATTGCGCAAAAAATTAAAACTAAATACCTAAGCATTTCAACACCTACATAAAAATATTTCATTGACATAGCTGATGGCTTTTCGATATTAAAAAACACAATAGAGGAAATTCGAGTCACAACTTCGTTTTGAATTAAACTGGTACAGTGTGATCATGATTCGCATTTATTCATACTAGCAATTAAATCATAGACAATAAAAACAATATTATTTACTTTTTCTTTTTAAACCACTATCTTACTTTCAAGGTATTGTTATCATAATCATAATGATATAAATCAGTCGAGACTCGATCGCTCGAGTACAGGACGACATTGGTGGGATGCCGATCTCGATGATTCTTGCATGTAAAATGAATAATTATTAGTAAGTTTCTGTTGATATTTTTGCTAAAGGAGCTGCACTAGTTATATAATTTAATATATTAGTTAAAATGCACGTCTTCTTATTAAAATATGTGCATAAATGAAGTTCATATGCCGATCACAATTTCAGATGTAGAATTAAAAACCAAAGCATTTTCTGGTTTTTAAAACAAAATAATTCAATAATACCAATTGTTTTATTGTCTTTTGGTTTTTTTTTCATCACCAAACTTCACACTAATTGCTGATTACAACCATATAAAATGTTTACAATTACCTATGGGTCGAATTATGCGAGCGTCGAACAGCAGGGCTACCGCTATATTTAGAGCGACCCTGAGCACCAGCGACCGCGATCACCGCTACAGTACAGTAATGAAAATGTTGACCTTCTATTGTATAAACATTATTCCGCATAGAAATGAACAAATCATGTTTATTTCACCAAAGTAAAAATTAAAAACATTTTGTCTTAGAATAAGCAATTCTTGATACTACTGTCTCCAAGGACGCCAGCCTGAGTTTGAAACCGCTATCGCCTATCAAAAATTGTCAGCTCAATCGGCTTACCCGTGCGGAATTCCGGTTCACAATCAAGTATGTCGCCGGTCATCGCCGATTAACCCGAGTGCGCCGGATCGTTAGAATCAAGTATGCTAAAAGAAGCAGATCTACAAATACACAGTTTTAAATTGCTCGAAACATGAAAAATTCGCCCCACAAAAACCGATTATTCCCAGTTATACTAGTATATACTGTACATTATCGATATAAGCATTCGACATGTGCTTGTCCTAAATGCCGTACCCCGTGGGATTCCGGGTTAGAATATGTGAGACCAGAAAAACCAAGCCCCGTGCCACAACAGGTGTGGCACGATAAAGATCCCTCTCTGCAAAAAGGCCATAAACACCGAGAATATGCCTAAATTTTGCAGCCCTTCACCGGCAATGGTGATGTCTCCATACGAGTGGTACGTTAAATGATATACAGCAACTGAATGCCGTAAAAGTTTTGAATTTTGCAAATACCACTCCCATTTTTTTCATATTTGGAGTTGGCCCCTTCAAATTGTAAAAGTCAGTCGTGGATAGTAAAAGTAAGCCTCTTCGTAAAACTCCATCAGTAGTTGTCGAGGGTTTTAAGTAGAAATATTTTCACTGGACATTTTATTCATTTAATCAAATGTAATAACGATGCAGCTGATGGGTTTTTTTAAATATAGGTGACCTACTGCATTAGTATTTGTTGTTTTCCTTCACAGATGAACAAAATTAACTTCTTTAAAAGTGCATGGTCATTGTGCAATATGATATGCAACAGCTTTGGAGTAATGGCTACAAAAAGGTGTGACATGAAGGTCACTGTACCCCTTGGGCCTGAGAGGTGCGGGTGAAAAGCTTAAAAATTATGAAACTTTCAGAAATCTTCTTTGCTCAGGAACATTTAGCAGGCAGACTATATATAGCATGTGCAAGACCGTCTTTACCCATTTTGTGAAATCCATATCTCCTGGTCAGGGGTTTTATTGCTAGGGTGGGATGGGTGGAACATGAGTGGAAATGCATTATTTCTTAACTTTCTTGACTTCTGGGCATCAAACAATGAAAATTGATACATTATAATAAAACAAAAACCTTTACCAATAGTGTGAAATTATGCATGATAATGACACTTGGATGAGGGGTTCTGATGCTTACAGCTAATAGGGGCTTTCTGGTACATAGAGCTATAATAAAATGAAATAATCATTATATATTTCATTTTCTATTACTTCCATGAATTGTCTAGAAACATTGTATACTTGGTTATAAGACTACGTGTACTAGTATGTACCTGTCCCCAAAATTATGAAATTCACTACTCTGGGCAAGGAGCTCAGCCATTACGACGAGCTCAGATGGGTTTATAGTGAAATGCAGTGAATTGTTTGAAATGCTGTTTTACTCTTGTACATTACAAACTGAATCTGGAAAGCTAAAGAGAATTCGTTTTGTTTGGTTGAGCAGTTCACCGAAGATTTGTTGCAAGTTACCGTTAAGGTTCATGGGCCTCTTCTTCAAATAGAAATAGCTGATGTTCGTTCGTGCCCAATAAACATGTTTGTTTTACAGGAACTACAAAATTACAGCCATTCGTTGCACGTATTATAAATACGCTGTGTCTCCCCAGTCCCGGAAGCAATACCAACACGCTCACTGAGCACCTCTTGAAACAAATTAATCATGCAGGAAATCAACAACTCACAATGGTCACTAAGGTTGCCTTAATCCCAATGAAAAAAAGAATATAAAACACTATGTAACTACACGCCTTACCGAGGGCCAACTGAGAGCTGGATTATATAACGTACGTAATAATGAAACTGAATTATAATCTTATTTCATAGAAAATAAACATATTTTAGAAAATTGTATAGCTGTGGCCAATTGCATTTCGGCCAGGAAATCTTAAGGCAAGTGTACACAAATGCCTAACTGTCAAAGACTTGAAATCAATGAATATCCTCACCAAATGCCCTTTTATCATTCAATCATAACGTTTTATATATATAAATTACGCAGTAATTTGATATAAAAATGACGAAAAGCAGGTTTTTGCACCACATGTTTTGTATTAAAATCTACGGACCACAGACGTTGCACACTAAGATGTTTACAAAGTTTGAATACTATGACGTCATTACTAATCACTGACTCCACAATAATTATGTTTACTTTTTATGAACAAGTTGATATTTATTACTTAGAATAATTTATATGTTTTCCATAATCAGTATCCCTTGCTTGTCGTAAGAGGCGACTAAATGGGGCGGTCCTTCGGATGAGACCGCAAAAACCGAGGTCCCGTGTCACAGCAGGTGTGGCACGATAAAGATCCCTCCCTGTTCAATGGCCATAAGCGCCGAGCATAGGCCTAATTTTTGCATCCCCTTCACCGGTAGTGGTGACGTCTTCATATGAGTGAATATTCTCGAGAGGGACGTAAAACAATATTCAATCAATCAATCAATATATAATCATATTATGTAGCGAATTAGATCACTCGTATAACCTATTATTGCGGCATCCTGAACCCGATGCTATAAGAAATAAATCCTGTTCGTGACAAACCTCTACATTTAGTAAAACATTGCGGACCCACTCTGGCTGACCGAATTCGAATCCAAACTATATGAGGATGCCTCCAGATAGATCTGAAGATTTCAAAAGTCGTAAGCTTTGGTAATGCTTCAGTTAAACGCCGTAAAATGGTTGAAATATTGTCGTAAAATCATAAGCAATCAATCAATCAAACTCGCAACAGTTGCCATTCATAGTTAAATCTTAAAATACGGGTACGAGATTTCAAAAGCAACTGAATTGTGTTGCATGTGTTGTCTCCATTGCAAGATATGTATGGTGTATCCGCTTAAGAAATAAAACTTTAGTTATAATTTGATTGGTATTACAGTACAAGGTCGAGTGATTAAATCCTAGTCATTCTGGTCTCCGAAAGATTGATGTCGATGTAGCAGAACAGAGAAAAAAGTTGCTCATTGTCAGAATCTAATGGCTTGTAAATCAGGTTGCCCAGACAGTGTTCTAATAAAAAAGGAAACCGTTAATGCTAGTGAATTGTGTCGACCTCGTAAAGTATACCCCATAAAATTCCGACAATGAGGGATTTACATCTACTCTACTACAGCGTAATACACTTTACATTACTGTCCTTAAACGTTGTATCATTGTCGTGTGTGGTAGCATTCGTTTGAAAATATGCCGTTTGTTCATATATATAATGTATATGAGGAACTCCCATATGCCGTACATGTACAAAGCATGTGTTGCTGGTGGTGTTGTGTGCGCGTGCATGCATGTGTGTGTGCGTGCATGCGTGCGTGTGTGTGTGTGCATGATTAAACAATATTTCATTTAAAGTAAGCGATTGGCAAATTCAGAAGCAATAAATATTTCACAAAGTCACATAATTTTGGATCCCCTGAATTTCAGTATATCCGGAATAGACTGTAATGAACAGTTCAGCCCGGTCGCTTGAATTTCAGTATATCCGGAATAGACTGTAATGAACAGTTCAGCCCGGTCCCCTGAATTTCAGTATATCCGGAATAGACTGTAATGAACAGTTCAGCCTGGTCCCCTGAATTTCAGTATATCCGGAATAGACTGTAATGAACAGTTCAGTCCGGTCCCTTGAATTTCAGTATATCCGGAATAGACTGCAATGAACAGTTTAGTCTGATCCCCTGAATTTCAGTATATCCGGAATAGACTGTAATGAACAGTTCAGCCTGATCCCCTGAATTTTAGTATATCCGGAATAGACTGTAATGAACAGTTCAGCCCGGTCCCCTGAATTTCAGTATATCCGGAATAGACTGTAATGAACAGTTCAGTCCGATCCCCTGAATTTCAGTATATCCCAAATAGACTGTAATGAACAGTTCAGCCCGGTCCCCTGAATTTCAGTATATCCGGAATAGACTGTAATGAACAGTTCAGTCCGATCCCCTGAATTTTAGTATATCCGGAATAGACTGTAATGAACAGTTCAGCCCGGTCCCCTCAATTTCAGTATATCCGGAATAGACTGTAATGAACAGTTCAGTCCGGTCCCCAGAATTTCAGTATATCCGGAATAGACTGTAATGCACAGTTCAGCCCGGTCCCCTGAATTTCAGTATATCCGGAATAGACTGTAATGAACAGTTCAGCCCGGTCGCCTGAATTTCAATATATCCGGAATAGACTAATGAACAGTTCAGCCCGGTCCCCTGAATTTCAGTATATCCGGAATAGACTGTAATGAACAGTTCAGTCCGATCCCCTGAATTTCATTATATCCGGAATAGACTGTAATGAACAGTTCAGTCCGGTCCCATAAATTTCAGTATATCCTGAATAGACTGTAATGAACAGTTCAGTCCGATCCCCTGAATTTCAGTATATCCGGAATAGACTAATGAACAGTTCAGCCCGGTCGCCTGAATTTCAGTATATCTGGAATAGACTGTAATGAACAGTTCAGCCCGGTCCCCTGAATTTCAGTATATCCGGAATAGACTGTAATGAACAGTTCAGTCCGTTCCCCAGAATTTCAGTATATCCGGAATAGACTGTAATGAACAGTTCAGTCCGTTCCCCAGAATTTCAGTATATCCGGAATAGACTGTAATGAACAGTTCAGTCCGGTCCACTGAATTTCAGTATATCCGGAATAGACTGTAATGAACAGTTCAGTCCGGTCCCATAAATTTCAGTATATCCTGAATAGACTGTAATGAACAGTTCAGTCCGATCCCCTGAATTTCAGTATATCCGGAATAGACTAATGAACAGTTCAGCCCGGTCGCCTGAATTTCAGTATATCCGGAATAGACTGTAATGAACAGTTCAGCCCGGTCCACTGAATTTCAGTATATCCGAAATAGACTGTAATGAACAGTTCAGCCCGGTCCCCTGAATTTCAGTATATCCGGAATAGACTGTAATGAACAGTTCAGTCCGGTCCCCTGAATTTCAGTATATCCGGAATAGACTGTAATGAACAGTTCAGCCCGGTCCCCTGAATTTCAGTATATCCGGAATAGACTGTAATGAACAGTTCAGTCCGGTCCCCAGAATTTCAGTATATCCGGAATAGACTGTAATGAACAGTTCAGTCCGGTCCCCAGAATTACAGTATATCCGGAATGGACTGTAATGAACAGTTCAGTCCGGTCCCCAGAATTTCAGTATATCCGGAATAGACTGTAATGAACAGTTCAGTCCGGTCCCCTGAATTTCAGTATATCCGGTCCCTGAATTTCAGTATATCCGGTCCCTGAATTTCAGTATATCCGGAGTATAGATTTGGTCACGTGCATGCAGTGGGCATGTCAACTACATGTACATGGAGATGAACAGATGTCATTGCTGATGACGCATTACTTACATTGTAAATGTTGATAAGTAAGTAAGTAATATACAATAGGAAAACATTGGTGACAGCACGGGGAAGTATGTCTCATGTTTATGAATAAAGATGTTTTGTTTTATTTCAAGACCCCCTGGCTCCCCTTAGTTTTATTTCAAGACCCCCTAGCTCCCCTCAGTTTTATTTCAAGACCCCCTAGCTCCCCTCAGTTTTATTTCAAGACCCCCTAGCTCCCCTCAGTTTTAATTCAAGACCCCCTCCATTCATATTGAAATCATCCACTGTACGTTTACTCTTTCAACAAGCATTCTAAATACAATTTAATTGAGATAAACTCCTTTTTCACAAGCGAAAAGTGGACGCGCATTGTCATTGTGCTTCTCGTAGCCAATTTAAAACACATCATATATGTAGTGTTGTTCAACCAGACGGTCGGTCGTTACCGTAACCGCCAGCGAAAAGATTCAAACTGGAGGTATCACATCGTGATGATGCCTGGAGATCGCGTGTTTATAATCTGACACTTAATTAAGATATTCGATAAGATATGACGATAACAACCAAGCTTGTACTTTCACTAGATGCTCTCCCAAAATAATTTTGGAAAAATGATGTACAGGACGGTCTTTCCATATCCTGACGGCAGCACCGCAAAACATATTTCATGTCAAATTTATATTTTAATCAGGTTTTAGATTCCACAGAAACTCAAGAAATCTGTTTCCCATTCCGGCAGTTCGGGAACTAATTAAAGTATTTGCTCCATTTTTTTCGTTGAAAAGCTCATATGCATGTCAGAATGTTATCATCATGTATGACGAGTGAAAAGAATTCACATAATTGGACGATTTATCATAAACGAAACCATATTAAATGAAGTTGCACGAAAGGGTACAAAATTGTAAGGCGTTTTCCTCGCGCATGAAAATAGATCGAAATCGAACAAAACTGATCGAAAAAAGGTAAATATCAAACCTTATCACATAATTTGATCTTCCACACTGTTATCACTTTAAGCGGACTGCGAAATAAGACTTAAAAACAAAATCAACAATTATTTAACATGATTTTCTGTTTTCTCAATCTAACCTGTGCTCGGGCTTTTGTTTATGCAGTAGGGCTACTCGGTACAACCTATGAAACCAGGCGTTAGATAAGTGGTTTGTGGACGAATAATCTCACGGTGGCATTCTTTGATCTTTTCCGAAAACCATGGTAAAATAATAGGAAAAACCAAAATAGTTCTGTTAACATTCTTATTGCTTATCTTCCAATCAATACGTGTTCATTGAACAGTTCCAGTGCGTTTTACTGGTATCCTAAACTTTTGACAACAACTGAAACAATATTATGACTACATCGCGGTTTTATACAAAAAGTATAACAGGGCTAAAGTGCATTAGATGAGTATACTGAATGCATTCTAATAACACGGATAATTCTTCATATAATGAGGTATTTCTGGTATCTACAAGGTCGTCAGTTGAAATCATAAGATTATATTTCATGAGCAATTAATTGGTGAGATGACGTACAAGGACACATCACGGATTTATATATATTAAAAATAGAATAAATTTTGCTAGAATATACATTTTTCCATAGAAATAATCACCAAAAGAATATACCTGTGTGCACTGTGGAATAAGAGTAGCAAAGTCCCGGATGTGTAACCGCAGCCTGTTCATCCCGAGATCGAGTAGACTTATAAATATTTAGGGATTGCGTGAATGACGAAAATCTTGAGTAAAATTATTTAGAATTGAAAGAAATATAAGAGTTTGAATTCATCATTGCATAAAAAGGAGAAATTACTTGAAGAAATTATCGTTATATGTTATATAGTATCTTTAAAAGGAAGGGTGTTATTTACTACAGATCACAGCATATTGTAAAACAAAGTAAAAAATAACCTTTATTATGGAATTATAAAAGCAATGGGATCCAGTGTATCTGTGCTGGGTTTTTTTAAAATTTAATTAGCGCTTGGAATGAACTTCAAATTGTGGGGTGCAATTGTCTAAAATCAATATAGTGAATTCGTGAGAGGGTCAAAGGGTTTGTATTGAAGTCCATGGAAAATGAATTGGTACTTTCTTCGCTACTTCGTTTATTTACGGACGGAAGATAGTTTCGTAATTAGGGAGGGATCTTTCGATTTCTACGAAAGTAACGAAATGAACAAATTTCAAGGACGGGCTGTATTTTCCTGTTTAAACTAAAAATAAAACCAAAACGTAAAAGAAAATATATTTACTATGAATTTCTACAAAACAAACATTTAATTGTTTTGGAATTCTTGATCTGATTAATGTACAATTTTGACATGTAGGATGAAACCATCCATGAGATTTTCTGTATGTAAACATCAATCCAGGCTCTGGAATTCGCATAAACAATTTAAATCTATATCTTTGAGTTAAATGAATGTAAAATTTCGTTTTCTTATGTATTTCTTGTGCTTTTTCAAAGCATTCACGGCTGAATGGGAAATACGCCGTTAGTTACAGCGCTGTCGCATAGTTGTTGCAAGATGTTGAAATGTCCATTTTCGTGATATAAAATATAAGCCTACAGAGACCATGACTGTACACATATGTTATGAATTTGGCGACAAATTATCTAAAATACGATGTATCGTTGAAACCAGTCTATAAATGGAATTTTCCAAAAACAAAAAGTGTTTATGCGGCATCTATAACGCTATCATTCATACATGTTTCGTCCCAGAGTTCAACTCCCATGCATATAGGTGTTCAATCTCTTTCTGAAGACACAGATTTTTGTATCTTTAACGTTCTGGCCTCAAAATAGTCAACTTCAATATCACAATCACCGGCCCTTAGATGTTTTTCTTTGTTTTGTGTTTTTCTTTTGTGTGTGTGTGGGGGGGGGGGGGTATGTTTTTTTGATTTTGGTCTTTTTTGGTTGTGCCCCCCGCCCCCTTTTCTCGCGCATTTTCTCTTAAATCAGCAAAATTCAGGGATTTTGTTGGCACGTAAAATCGAAATCCATTGCACAGATAAATTGTGACAGCAGCAATTTAGAATTGGACAGGAAAATATTCCTTTCGTGGAAAATTTTAACATCAAATAGTTGTCCATAACGAACACCTCATCTTCGAACAAATTATATTGTCACTTGAAATTATTTCCTCTTCCTTGGCAATTTGTATCAAACTCGTTTATTCCAGGGATTCTTGTTTATCCTCCTTGAGGCAAAAATCTGATGTTTTTATTAAGCATCTATGGTTTTTTGTGTATAATGAGATGTTCAACATCTCTTACATTCATAGATTTTTGCCTGTTTGTAATTAGTAACTCGACTTTTGCTGTTTCCCCTGCCATCAACTATACAGTGTTTAATTAAACTAAATTCTCCGTGAAATCTAATTACTGTCGGTCACGGACATTTCCGTGCAGAGTCAGAATCATCAGTGTAAATTACAAACAGACATGCATAAACAGATATTGACGCGATGTATAAAAATAAATAACCAACAACTTTCGTGCATAATACATTACAGGTGAGATGGTCAGTTCAACCCCCCCCCCTTCCCCCGGTAGAATATATAAATAGAAATTTACAAAGATCTGAAGAAATAATTGTTCTAAATTTGAAAGTTTAATTTTGTTGTAAAAATGTGCTATTATTATAGTTTTGTAAGTAACTTTAACCATAATCATTAACAGAATTAAAATAATTTAAAGATGGTATCAAAATAAAGATTTCGGTTCTATTGAATATATAGAATTATATAGAACGTGTACGGGAGACAATAATGTAATTTTGCTTCATTTGAAGCCTCTGAATAAGTTTTCCAACACAAATACTGATAACTAAAGTTTATAAACCTGAGGTGGGTTTTTTTTTCTGTCATTAAAATAGTAAGTCACAATTTCACATCAAAATTTACATCACAATTACATCTAATATTACTTTAAATACTGTCTTACAACTTGGGAGTTAAACAGAATAAATAAAATCGGAAATACTTGATTGAATATCATAACGCCTTTCATAGGGCTGGATTTCGTTTTGCGTTATATTGCGATATGTATTGCAATATTTTCAATAAACATTAAAATGATTCTTATAATGTAAGAAAATATATGGCCTCCATCACCCACACATCTCAACAATCACTTGACTCTACACTAAGTGTTTCGGCAGTGTGATACGAGGTTATGGTATTGCAATAATTGATCAATACATAAAATTTTAGCTGCTTGCAAATCTACCTCATCAGGAATCTATTTTCAATTATCATGCAATTTGATTAGTTTATAATTTATGCTTTGAGCATATTCCCTAAATTTTGATTACGTTATATGACACAATATGTAGATCAGGAAAACAACATCTGTCTCTCTGGAGGTTGTTGCAGTATTTTGAAAGCTTTTGTTTTATTTTTCGAATTCCATGATTGTATTTGGTGACAAAAACATCGGATAAAAGCGTAGCTCGTTCATAGTTACTAGTATTAAACACCGCTTGTATGTTTTGATTGTGTTCTTTAGAAGGTTTGCTCTGAATTTTTTAAGAATTTTTTGAAGTTACATTTGGTAGATCTCCATCGCTTGTTTTTCTCATATGGCGTATGGTTTCATCTTTAACAGTGCGACATTTAGTTCTCGACACGACAAAAGTCCGGAGTTTCGCCAACCCTTTTATTGAGGATACAAATAAACCCTTTACAAAAAAAGATAGGATTTTATGTTCACAAGACATGCATCAACATTTACACTTGTACCTATTGTAGTTTTAAGATATTTCCTATAGGATTTAACTCTCATTTTTAAACTTAATGTCCCATAGGAGAAAATATACCATAATGAACATGAAATGGGAGTAAATATCCTATTTGAGCATGAATGGGAATAAATGTCCCAAATAAAAGACAGGGTAGGGACTTTTATACCAAAAATATAGTAATAAAACAGAAAATTGTAATTTAAAGAGTGTTGTTTGTCATAATTCTTAAAAATGTACTTACAAGCCAAGGAATGGCATTATGTAGTAATTATAAGCTCCGATATGTAGGCCTATGTGTTTGTGAATAAATGTCTTAACAACATGAGAAATATAGGATATTAGATTTCTGTATTACTAAATTCTTTCCCATGCAATATTAATCGTATATATAATCCTTTCACAAAAATATCAGTATAAAATTGTACGGGACTATATTATTGCAGCGAGAACACTATGAAATACTCATTCACATGTAGTTGCTCATATTTACTATTTACAAACCTTCACAGGTCGACCATTTTCTAAATGTAAACAAAATTGTTAGAGACAGACAGAGGACAGACAGAATGACAATCCTTTAGTATAACATGAAGACAACTTTTACATTTTGACACGACCTGGATGTAACGACATGTGTATAAGAATCTATGTGTATAGTAAACTGTGTGTCTTAGAAAGAGTAAAAGAAGAAGGCGTACAGCCTGATTCACCGTAAATTTGAGTTTACAGTACGCTATGACTTTCAGGGAAAGTGTCAAAACATAATGAGATGTTACAGAACAGTGGCATTGTCTCACTTAGAAAAGCCAGTGAGGAGAAGGATGCATTTTCAGGTATAAGAAATTAAATACTTCTTGCTACATGTATTAGCAACTACAACATGAGAGAGGGAGAGCGAGAATTATCCTTTAGTTGAACTTGAATTCAAATGTTTTACATTTAGACACCCGAATGTCACTACATGTGTGTAAAAATTTATATTATTTTGAAAGAGAGGGAAGATGTTAGCACGAGAGAGAGAGAGAGAGAGAGAGAGAGAGAGAGAGTAATTTAGTGTAACATGGATACAACTTGTGTGTTTTGACACTACCTGAATGTCACTACATGTGTATATGTCACTATATGTGTATATGTCACTACACGTGTATAAGAATCTATGTGTATTCTAATCTGAGTATCTTAGAAAGAGTGAAAGAAGGAGGTTAATATCAGGATTCACCTTCATGTCAAATTAAAGTACTCTTTCACTTCAGGGAAAATGTCCAAGCATGATGAGAAAATAGGGAACAGTGTCATTGTTTCACATACAGAAGCCAATGTTGAGGATTCCAAAGTTGGTATGAAGCGTAAATCGTAAATTTCAGGACCTCCACCCATGAGGCCTTTGGGGCGTGACAAAATCTGCGAATTGTTTTTTTAATTTTTCAAAAACTTCGTCTCTATAACCGCACATGTGCAAGACAAAGTAAATGCATAGCGATATAGAGCAAGAATGCCTCGACCAAAATTGTAAATTTCATGATCCCCGAGGTAGGGGTTCTGATCCCAGGTCGGGGAAAAACTTGGTATATAATGTTTATGTGTAAAATACTTAAATAATATCTTCTTTAGTGCTATTGATAATAAATTGAAACTAAATGGATATTTAGAAAGAGCAGGTAGTCATTTACCAAAATTGTAAATTTAATGATCCCAGTGGTAGGGGTTTTGGTATCAGGGTGGAACCATATTGGCCAGTCTTTAAATGTGTGAACAATAGAACATTTTAAAATTCTTTTTAAAAGCACCATTCCAATTCCTTTCAATTTTGGTATGAAGCATCTTTGAAATATGGGGGGGGGGGGGGGGGGGGGGGGGGGGGGGGGCAATGTATTGTAAATTTCAGGACTCCTGCACCCCTAGGGCCCCTAGTATAATTATAGTGTTTATGTGTATAACACTTAAATAATATCTTCTTTAGTGCTATTGATACATGTACTAAATTAAAACTAAATATATATCTAGAAAGAACAGGTAGTCCTTTACCAAATTTGTAAATTTGATGATCCCAGGGGTAGGTGTTTTGGTATCCGGTGGAGTCAAAATGGTCAGTTATTAAATGTGTGAACAACATAGCATTTTTAACTTCTACTTGATAAGTACCACTCCAATTCTTTTCCAATTTCCAAAGGTGTGACCGGTCGACAGGGGATGCTTACTCCTCCTAGGCACCTGATCCAACCTCTGGTGTGTCCAGGGGTCCGTGTTTGCCCAACTATCTATTTAGTGTTGCTTACAGGAGCTATGAGATTGATCACTGTTCGTTATCTGCACCTTTCATAGGTCTAAATTCGTGACACTTCGCCTACAGCTAGTGAGATCGTTATACAATGTACGAGTTTAAAAAATCGTCAGTGGGACACAACACAACAAACAACACATGCACAGCCTGTTTGAGACGTACACTACCGGTATTGTTCTTGCTAACTATTGCTTAGTGAAATAATATTTCTCTAATTAAAGCAAGCTTGTCCATGATTTATTTTTAGTGACCCTTTGCACAAAATAGAACACTTTGCTTATAAACATCCGCCAACATGCCTGTTCAATGATTTAGTATTATTTATTGTATGTTCGTGCAATATACCATATTTCCCCTCGGTACTGGGAGCAGTGCTGGCCAATATACCGAGGAGATATGTTCTGGCCTATTGCATGAAAGCGCAATAAACATGTTTTCATTGCGAGCAGAAACAGAGATGAAAATAACTAACACCCTGTAATGAGAAGATAAAACATGTTGTTTATGTAAATGTATAAAGTTTCCGGTTGAATTGCTAATGCATGTCATTCTATAGTTCATTACCGATATGACGTAATATGTTCAATAGATTGATTCTGGTGTGACGTAATGTGTTCGATAGGTCGATTCTGGTTTGACGTAATTCGTTCAATAGAACGCTGCCGTTTGATAGAGTGCTTATACTTAGAAACCGACTCAATAGCAAGAACTATAGAATATTGAATAAAATGGTAAAAAATGTAATATTTGGTAACAAAACAGCATATAAATTTCCCATTACTTTCATAAGCGTCAATAAAAAATTGGGTGGTGAAACGTTCGTGTTTTGTACAGATTTCCTATAATTCCTTCCTCCTTGACTTTTCTGTGTTTTGTCAACATTCCACAATATTTACATTTATGTGGGAGTGATCTGAAAGCTATGACGTGTTGTGTGTAAAACAAAATATTTATACAAGTATAGATTATAGTTCAAATCCTACCAAATTGTCCCTCTTTTTAAGGGGCATGTACGAAAATTCAGATTGTTTGTTTGCCAGTAATGTTCTTGTGATTTAATTACAACGTGGACAAATTCAAGCATCAGAGAGGAATTCATCATCGATTTGTCTCACAATTTCCACAGACACGAAAAAATGGGAATCCGTCTTAAATTGACTATCGGATTAATTATTGCACTGACAAATAAAAGATCAATTTCATCAACATGACTTGGGATTTACTTATTCCACACGGAGGAATTCGATATCAAGGAAAAATGCTTCCGGGTACCGTAATTGATTTGCATGTGTGTTAATTGACCTCCTTACTCGGTAAATTTATAATCTACTTGTACATGTATTTGCAGCTATGGACTTTTATACGCGCACGCTCATTGTGTATACGGTAATTTTAATGCGACTAACATGTACTGAAAGTGAATTACATGAACGGTAATGGACATTTAAGAAAGGAAATTGACTTGTCCGTACGGTAATTACCTGTCCGATATGGTGATGGACTTGTGTCTTCGGCAATAGTCTAGTAATACGGTAATTACCATGCATATACGGTAATTCACTTGTGTGTAGGGTAATTCACTAGAAAGATCGGTACATGCTGATTTTGTACTGTAATCGACTTGTCTGAAAAATAACTGTCCTCTTATTACGGACCGTACTGTTGTAGATGTTTTCTCGTTTGTCCGTCTATTACTTTTTTCATATCCGGGTCAAATATTTCACCCTGAGGCCTGTGATGCAATTTTAAAAGTAGGTCACTGTGGCCTCAGTTTGGAATTGCAATTGACAGCGTCATGGTTGTGCATCATCCAGACGGATGTTTCATGGCGACGCACTTCATTTGCATCGTAATTAATTTGCATGCACGGTAATTGACTTGTAGACATGGTAATTAACTTCTGTGTACAGTGATTGCTTTGTATATAAGGTAAATTGATTGTATTGGGTGGTTCTAAAACTGTCATATCATCATCAGATAAATTTTATTATCACCACGTGACCTTAGTCTCGAAAGTATGTATACAAAGAAATATCATAATACTAGCCTTACAATGGTCATTTTACAGACCGGAAACGAGGTCGTTTAATTTTTGAAATTTACATATCTTTTCGTTTTATATAAGAGCACAATGTGGAATTTAAAAAAAATAAATAAAAATACTGTAAAAAATTCCTATGAATTACATTAGTCTGACGTATTTAATGTCTTAAAATATTTTTTCCTGAAAAAAATCTTTCAAGACGCTGTTCACGCAATAAATGGCGTTTAATTTCATTAGATTCACTAATTAGTACGTACCTTTTCAATGATTCCGCTAATGTCCATTAGGCGTGCAAACCTTGCTATTGACACACATTTCTCTCCTTGTCGCCTTAATTGTTTCTTTTCCTAACCAATCGTGCATCAACTATATGAGATTGTGGTAGATGGGAAATCCACCGCTGACATTGTCTCTGATTATATACTGATCAACACACAGCATGATTAATGAATAAATAATCAGCTCCACGTTTTATTGGCTGAAAGAACAATGTTTTGCCCTGCATGAATTAAAGCACATATGTATATCTCCACTGAGAAAACACATAAAAAACCACAATCTATTAATTCTACTAAATTAATAATCTTGTAATTTTGTAGACATTTTGTAGCATTCTGTAAATATATCGGGGAACTATCTGTTCCTCAATGCAATGATTAAAAAATAGATCTTCACATCACATAAGTAATATATTTCAGATGAATAATACGTTGATGATAGCATTTTATTACATATTTTGATAGTTTCCATATAAATTCTATATTCAGAGCTTTTTTACTGAGCCATAAAAGCCCATTTTTAAAGAATTCAATTATGACGTCATATCTGTTTACAGTACTAGATGGTTTTGGCGTCACATGTGTCCACAAATAATCATATACATGTAGTACGTAAACGAATGCTCGCCTCTAGAATTAGAAATGCATAAAAATTGAAAAAAGTAATATAAAAGGTTATGTATGAATCACGGGGGATTAAATAACTCAGGATTTAATCATTTAAAATATATCTGCACCAATGCTTTTTTTTATTTTTGACATATACATTTCCCCCTCATTTTTCCACAAAAGTATATCTATGGTAACGGCTGATGAGTTTAGAATATGGAGCAGAGAATCTCTAAATATGTACCCTCAACAAAATAAGTACAAAATGTATTTACGAAACTGTATTTTCGAGCTTGACAATTTTCAATTGTGGCAATCTTGACCTTGAAAAATGATCTTGACTTATACATGTAGCCAATCACATACATGTACCGGTCAACAAGGAAGTCTTACTCTTCCTTAGCACCTGAACCCACCTCTGATGTGTCCCGGGATCTGTGATTACCCACTCTCAATTTTGTAGTCTTCATACGATTTTTATGAGATTGATTACTATTCGTTTTTCATACAGGTACATTATGTAGCAATGACCTTGACATTATAGTTCGTCTCTCGTTTAGTTCTGAAGCTATGACGGTGGTTTAATTGTCAGACAGAGAAAGAAACAGAAAAACACATTTCCCCCGATCTTTTTCGATTTTGTGTCCATGAAAAAGATTACTGGTATCTGCGATTGAATACCGAAACATTTATGTCTCAAGAGAATATCAATTACATTGTCGAAACGTTTATTACATGTAAAATGTATGGAAACTTTCTAGTATGCGACAAATTGGAATATTTATGCCCCCCCCCCCCCCCTTCAAAGAAGAGGGGCATATTGGTTTGCACCTGTCGGTCGGTTGACCACATGTCGTCCGCTCAATATCTTGAGAACCATTCACTTGATGATAATGATATTTCATATGTGGGTTGGTTATGAGTAGAAGAGGACCCCTATTGTTTTTCAGGTCAAAAGGTCAATCTACTCTGGACATAGGAATATAATGTCCGCTCAATATCTTGAGAAACCTTTGCTTGAAAGACATCAAACTTGGCACACTGGTACATCCTAAGGAGTAGATAACCTCTATTGATTTTGAGGTCATATGGTCAAAGGTCAAACTGGGCATAGAAAAATATACTGACCTTTCAATGTCTAGAGAACCCTTTGCTTGACAGACATCAAACTTAGTACACCAGTACATCTTCAGAAGAAGATGACCTCTATTAATTTTGAGGTCACATGGTCAAAGGTCAAGATGGTCATAGTAATATAATGTCCGCTCAATATCTTGAGAACCCTTTGCTTGACAGACATAAAACTTATTACACTGGTATATCTTCAGGAGAAGATGACTCCCATCGATTTTGAGGTCACATGGTCAAAGGTCAAGAGTCAAACTAGACATGGGAATATACTGTCTGTTCAGTATCTTGAGAACCCTTTTCTTGACAGACATCAAACTTGGTACACTGATACATCTTCAGGAGAAGATGACCCCTATTGATTTTGAGGTCACATGGTCAAAGGTCAAGGGGTACACTGGACATAGGAATATATTGTCCGTTCAATATCTTGAGAACCCTTTACTTGACAAACTTCAAACTTGGTACATCATTAGTAGAAAATGACCCCTATTGATTTTGAGGTCATATGTTTAAAGGTCAAGGGCCAATCTGGGCATTGGAAATATCTTGAGAACCCTTTGCTTGACAGACATCAACTTGGTACACTGGTACTTCTTCAGGAGAAGATGACTCCTATTGATTTTGAGGTCACATGGTCAAAAGTCAAACTGGATATAGGAATATACTGTCCGTTCAATAGCTTGAGAACTCTTTGCTTGACAGACATCAAACTTGGTTCACCCTCAGGAGAAAATGACCCCTATTGATTTTGAGGTCACATGTTTAAAGGTCAACGGTTAACCTGGAGATTGGAATATACTGTTCACTCAATATCTTGAGAAGCCTTTGCTTGATAGACATCAAACTTAGTACAGTGGTGTATATTCAGGAGAAGATGACTCCTATTGATTTTGAGGTCACATGGTCAAGGGTCAAACTGGACATATAATATACTGTCCACTCAATATCTTGATAACCCTTTTGCTTGACAGACATCAAACTTAGTACACTGGTACAGCGTCAGGAGAAGATGACCCATATTAATTTTGAGGTCAAAAGTCAATATTTGAAGTGGACGTAGTAAGATATTGTCTCCCACATTTTAAGAATTATTTGCTTGATTGACACCAAACTTAGAACACTGGCATAGCATAAGGAGTAGATGACCCCTATTGATTTATAGGTCACATGGTCAATTCACTCTTGACATAGGAAGATATTGTCTGCTCAATATTTTGAAATGATGATACTACTCTCAAATAAATGATGTGTGTGTAAAACCCTTTTCAATTTTGCACCATGGGGGGCATATGTGTTTTACAAACATCTCTTGTTTTTATCTGGATTTTCCGTAACTTTGTAAAACATATTATGTCCACTGTTCTCTGTAACCTCAGTTTCAAACAAAAGTAGCTGTGATTTTACCTTTTTCTTTGTGTTTTTACCTTTTTCTTTATGCTTTTACCTTTTTCTTGCTCAAAGGTCGCATCTTTCGTTGTATTTTGAAAAATAATTCCACAGTGCAGACACAAATCAATATGCTTTAAGCTGCAGCTCAAGGATTGCAGTAATTTCAAACAGATTAAACATCTGGTTGAAAAGTAGCAGCATGCCAGAGACTCATCAATTGTGATTAACAAGGCAGAGAATACAAACAAAGAAATCTCAATAACACGCGATTTTGTGGTAAAAACAGCTGACACACAACATGTTATGTAACAGGTTCTGTCCGATTCCTGAATTTATTTACAAAGAAAACCAAAATTATATGCACCGCAATAAGCCTTTTATTTGTTAATTTGTCAACTTCAGATCCAAAATCATTTATGCCTAATAAAGTGCTGGACGGACACGACCCTTAACATGGCATTAGCATGCACTCGGTGTACTTGTCGATTTCGTCTGAAGCAAATGAACGTGCATAATGCATATTTTATTCAGAACAAATTTATACTTTCATATTTTGTCTCATTATTGAGATCTTTAATCAGAATTCCATCAGTTTTACATCAGATAATTCCAAAGGATGCAATTAAAATTCAAGGGAGGTGATAACTGTACATATGTATTAACCGACAGTACAGCCATTTTGTGTGTAACTATTTCGTACGATATATGGCGGGCCAATACCAAAATATAGTTTCGCCCCAGTGCAATGAACTACAAACGGAAACGATTGTTTTGATTGATTATTTTGATGTTTTTCACCACATTCAACAATTTTTCAGTTATATAGTTGCACACAAACGAAAATCATAATGTTTTTGTTACATGCTCATAACGAAAACAAGCTATTGTTACATTAATAAGGAAACACTATGCCGTTGTTACAATTAGAGAAAACACCACGCCATTTGCTATACATGTATGTATGATTGTGTATAAAATATGTCTCTGGTCTTACCCATTGGAATGGGATTAAACTAGTAGGTATTACAGGCCACCCTAATGCGTTTGTCTTCATTGGTTAAATTTTCAACACAGCAGAGAATGGTACATTGTTCATACATCTGGGAAGTACTGATGGCGTGGAGTGTGACACTAAAACACCCGAATCTAATGCAAACATTAAATATCGCGGTTTAACAGCATTTTTATAATTGTATCTGCTCCGTAATCGGAGATTTGAGGACTTGTAAGTTTTGGGTCTTCCCGTCTGTCTTTTCCCCCGCAAAAGCTTTAGATGGATGGTGAATGAGGATTTCATATTCCACACGTTTATTTCTTATGTCAAGATCTGTCTCTAGGTACCAGAATTTCATTGCAGCCGTTCGAGGGCATCAATGTTTCACAAACACATCTCAGTGAAGGTTCTCCAACACTCCAGCGCCCACCATAATTTAGACCGTCAGTGTCTAAGATCATATCCGTGGCGATCACTTCTAATAGCGTGCGTTTTGGCGAAGAAATAGTCACAACCTATATTAAACGTCTTAGGTTGAACACAATGCAGGGATGGAAATCGAATCCATGGCTGAGTTTTACTAAACTTCGTAAGTTCAAGATTTCATTGTAACCTTAACTTACGATAAAAATCCGTCTTATCAAACTTCATAAGTTACGTTAAAAAATCATCGTAACTCCACGACAGCCAATGGGCTATTTTAGGTTAATATTTTTTTCGTAAGTTATTTGTTAACTAAATAAAAATGGCTGCCCTCGTGCTGTTCGATGTTCCAGAGCATTTTGAGACAAAATGAAAACAAACTTCTGCGTCCTCGTTGAAATTTTAGACACACTGTGACAAATATAGAACTCATTCAACGCTAGGCTATAAGTTTCCAAAAAACACGTAATCAGTTCACTGTGGAAATTTGCAAAAATTTTCATCTCCAAGAATACTTTTTAGGATACCACAGCCATATTTTGACACGGGTTTCAAATCGAGTTCAATCTCCACACCATAAATAATGACATGTGACGTCATGTTCTATGTTTTCACATCATAATGCAAATGATGAAGTGGTGGATCTAATATTGAAGAAACTGTTCTGTGCAACATAAAATACAAAGCGCATCTAAAATCAAAGGAGCAATATCTCTCTCTCTCTCTCTCTCTCTCTCTCTCTCTCTCTCTCTCTCTCTCCGTGTGTTACTGTTTGACTTTTTTTTTAACATGACGATGTTAATTTTGCGTATTTCACATACAAAATAACACACACACACACACACATATATATATATATTAATTTACGTGACCCTCTCCCGGGCCCAATTTGTGTGTCTGCACGCCAAAAATGAGCCATGCTACTATACATGCTAACAAACTCTGTATATCAAATTCTACTGAGGCTTTTGAATGAGTCTCAGTGTATCCTTATAAAAATGAGGGGAGGGATCATAACATGGTAGGTCTACATATAGCAACTTATTAGGGCTTTCCACCTTCCTGTGGAAAGTCCTATTGATATTGTTCTGTTTATTATTATTTTCTTTCCGCCAAAATATGTTTCTACACCTTAAGAGTTATCGAGAAAGAATGTAGACCATCATATTCGACATCTTAAAGCATGCTTATATTTCATCCTGCGTACTTGATCTTTGACCCCTAACGAACTTATGGGACTTTACGCAAAAAACCCTTGTTATCGGTTCACCTCGAAAACCGTAAATGATAAGAGCATGAAACTTTCACTAAATTCTTTAGTCGATCAAGCTGAAGCGTTGTAGTGTTTACTTTTAAGTTTTCGGTGATCCCTAAAGGGAGTTAATGGCCCTGAAAGTTTACGATTTTTATGGAAAAATTCAAAACTCCTAAAATATAAGTCGTAGAAAGACGGAACCAACTGGAATGGAATACTTGACCTTTGACCTTGAAAATCAGGTCAAGGTCATCTGGAAACTTTAAAAATAAGCGCTTTTCATACAGTCTAAAGCATAGAAAGTACAGATAAAGTGTTGTATGCACAAGTAGTCACAAACCAACTTATTCTAACGCATTGCATTACGACTCTGAACTTTGACCTTTCTTCAATTTACAGCGATTTGCGTAAAAACCATTGTTATCACTACAGTATGGAAACCGTAAATTGTACGAACACGAAATGTTCACTAAACTTATTGCCTGATCAATTGTAAAAGATGACTTCCTGTTTTTTATGGTTTCTTACTCCGTAACGGGAATAAATGCCCTTGAAAGTTTTCGATTTCGCGTAAAAATTTACAACTCCTAAAGTATTTGTCGTAGGAAGACAGGACCAACTGAAGTGACATCCCTGACCTTTGACCTTGTAAATTGGGTCAAGGTCATCTAGAAACTTTGAAAATAAGCAATTTTCATACCGTCTAAAGCATATAAAGTACAGATAAGGTATAATATGCACAAGTAGTCAAAAATCAACTTAAATCAACGCATTGCATTAAGACTCTGAACTTTGACCTTTGTTCGATTTACGGCGACTTGCGTAAAAACCATTGTTATCACTACAGTATGAAAACCGTAAATGGTACGAACACGAAATATTCACTAAACTTATTGCCTGGTCAACTGTAAAAGATGACTTCCTGTTTTTGATGATTTGTCGTTCCCTAACGAGAATTAATGCCCTTAAAAAATTTGAATTTCGCATAGAAAATTACAACTCCTACAGTATTTGTCCTAGGAAGACAGGACCAACTGAAGTGAGATCCCTGACCTTTGACCTTGAAAATTATGTCAAGGTCAAAGGTCATCAAGAAACTTTGAAAATAAGCACTTTTCATACCATCTAAAGCATATAAAGTACAGATTTTTTGTATTCAGAGACAATGTTTGAATGTCTGAAAAGGTGGAAAGACCTCTAATTGTTCGCGAACAATTAGGATTACTAGTTTATATTTTATTATACGCAAATGCTCTAATATAATTTATTCATTGTATTAGATACTCGGATTTTGTACAATATGGTGTTGTTCTTTGAAAAATACTCCAACGCTACACTTGGATTATTTTACATTTATAAAATTTCAGGATTATCACAGCCGGGCTTGCTATTAAACAGAGATTTTGACTACTTTCCCCTATATACCGATTCAACAATGTGTAGGCGAGGGTCAGAACGACCGTCCCCCGAGCTTGAAATTAAGAAAATGAATAGTTATATCGGTCTACATAAGAGAGATAGGCAGGGGCGGATCCAGGAATTGCGGTTACGGGGGGCGCCACTTTATGAGGCAGTGGGTCCAGGGCGAAGCCCTCGTGGGGGTCCAGGGGGCGAAACCCCCGGAAGATCCTGGGTTTTACAGATTTTATGGGGCTTGAAATATTTCTCCTATTTAGTCATTTGTACTATTTTCTATCATTTTTAAAAGGTGAAATTAATAAAATGACCCAAATTTTAAGGGGTTTTTTTGGAAAAAATTAAGTTCTCCCAATAAAGTAATTCAAGATATCAAAATATTTTGTAATTTATTTCTGCGGGAGTGGAAGAAATTATTGCTTCTTTTATCGTTTAGTACATTTTCTGAAACAAAATACCGCGATTTACCTTAAATTTGAAAATTTTAGGGGGGGGGGGGCTCTAAATCCGCCACTGATAGGGGTACACAATATCCACCCTCACCCCCGAGTTGGTAGAACACATATTTGTCTATTTCCAATGCATGTGTACTTCCACTTTTATAATACTAAGACACGTTTGATTTGTCTGTACCGACCACATAGTGTAACCAAGAGCAAAAATGTACATTTTCTGGTGTAATTTAATTTAAGCCTATGCTCGGCGCTTACGGCCATTGAGCAGTGAGGGTTCATGAGGGTGTCACCCTACTATGACACGGGACATCCGTTTAAAAAATAAGGTCATCTCCGAGGAACCGTTACATTCACACCTGATGCCGAGCGTTTGGCGATGGAACTGTCACTATCTGTTTTAACGACTTCGGTCTGTCGTGGCCGGTATTCGAACCCCGTCCTTCCGCATGCGGGAGGGGGAGCGCTCTACCTCTAGGCCAAAGCGGCGGTTGCAATAGTTTAATATGTATTTTCGTTTTCATATACTTTTTACAATAGTTTGAAATGTATTTAAAAAGAATATGAATACCATTGATATTTCGTATGCAATCATAAAAAATACAATATATTTTTGTACAAAAATATTTTTACATTTTAGTAATTATTTATTTTGAACTTTATTGGCCGGGTTGCACGAAGTGCAAATCCGGTCTATAGTATGTTGAAGTGCGGGCGGTTGGGGAAATTTTGTAAAATCAACTCCTCCTACAGTTTTTTATGTACAACATTGAAACTTTGCAGAAAGTAAGTATATATATTGAAGTTATGCACTAGGTTTTTTGAAGTCTGACCTTTGTCGAATATGGGCGCTACAGCAAAAAGTTGTTACTAAAAATAGAGTTCAACTTGAAAAAGGTAAGTGAGATTATCTTTTGTGGTTAAATTTAGTTGCACTACCTCTGAGGAAAAACTCAATTATATATGAATGTCAAATTTTCTGGGCACGAGTTGTAAATTTGCAATATAAATAGAGAAATTCTGTTTCTTTATCATATAATCATATACAATTCAAGCACCTGAAGTTATTGTTCATTTTAGTTATTATTACGTAATATTACATATATCACTGCAGTGCTCCAAGTTGCGAGTAAAACGGTCGCATTTGCGACCAGAAAATCAATTTTGCGACTAGAGATTATAATTAAGTCGCATTTTCGCGAGTGAAGAAAATTTGGGCAACCAGTAAAATTTTAGAATCAGGATCGGAAGTCTGAATAAATATTTTTAGTCTCGGTCAAAACAATCAAGATGGCGGGAAAACGAGGTTTAAAGCACTTTGGATTTATCAATAGTAAAAAACAGAAGCCTCAGCCTTGTACATGTAACAAAGAAATTCAAGAATCACACGGGGAAAGTTCTGCATCAAAAGATGGCGTAGCAATGTCTAAAGAGAAATGCAAAAGTAAAGGAAGAACCCCAGTCCTGAAATGGCGGAGGAAATTTTCGTGATGGCAAAATGTTTTGCAGAATTTGTGAGGCCAATAAGCCAGCAACGTCCACAATTTCTAGACATCCATTGTCCTATTTCGCCACGACCGAGTGTACATCTTTCAAACGTGGAAATGTGACTATTCACGATAACAGTAAGAGACATGTCGTTGTCCGTGACTGCATTATTAGCAGTAAGACGAGCGGGGCAACAGATAACTACCACCAAATAAATCCCTACCCAAATTATTTACTCTAAATATTGCAACCCGGCCAATTGAGTCTTTGACCCATTTTTTGCTTTAAAATTGTTAAATCTCCAATGAGGACCGCATCAACTGCTGTACATCCATATTGAATTTACATGTACTATGAAATACTGAAAGCGAAAGTAAACAAGAGGCCCATGGGCCTAGAATCGTTCTTCTGATACATTGCAGAACAGGCAAAAATTCTCACTAACCAAGATTCATCAATTAACAAAGTTTGATGATGTAAATCAAATAGTACCTGAAAATTTAAATATAACTGTCCAAAAGGTAGGTAACGGTGACCTACTTTTGGTCGACACACTGAAGACTCAAGATGCATCAAGTGACAAGTCAAATAGTATTCAAATATAGCCGTCAAATTCCAAAAGAAGGCCACAGTGACCGACTTTTTGGTCGACACACTCCAAAGACTCAAGATGCATCAACTGACAAAGTTTGATAATTGAAATCAAATAGTATCTGAAATATTCAGATATAAACGTCAGATACCAAAAGTAGGTCACAGTGACCTACTTTTTGGTCGACAAACTCTGAAGACTCAAGACCCATCAACTGACAAAGTTTGATGATTGTAAGTCAAATAATATCTGAAATATTCAAATATAGCCGTCAGAATCCAAAAAAGGTCACGGTGACCTACTTTTTAGTCAACACACTCTGAAGACTCAACATGCATTAACTGACAAAGTTTGATAATTGTAAGTCAAATAGTTTCTGAAATATTAAAATATAGCCGTCAAATTCCAAAAGTAGGTCACTTTGACCTACTTTTTAGTCAACAAACTATGAAGACTGAAGATGCATCAGCTGACAAAGTTTGATGATCCTAGCTTTCATAGTGTCCAAAATATGCTTCTAAAATTGAAAATGTGAAATTTGAATGTCTGCAAAATTCAAAAGGTAAGTCACCGTGACCTACTTTTTTTTTATAAATATGTTTTGAGGCCTCTAAACGCATCAACTTACAAGGTTTGATGATTCTAATCCTCTCAGTATCTGAAATAACAACCTAAAATGTATTCATAAATGATTAGCCATAAAATTCAGAAAGTAGGTCACGGTGACATACTTTTCACATGAAGCAGTTCAAAGTTTAATGATCCATCAACTGTCAACTTTTGATGATCATAGGCTCAAAAGTGTCCAAGATATGCATCAAAATCCATTTAATAATAATTACCTGCAAAATTCAAAACGTAGGTCACCATGACCTACTTTTGAGACAACATGATATTAGGTCTTAAGATGCATCAACTGACAAAATTTGATGATCTTAGTCTTTATACTAAGCAAAATATCAAAGTTTTAACAACACAAAATTTAAGGTCAACTTTGAAGTGACATGTATAGCTCTTATCCTTGGACGAATTTGGCTCCACTTTTTTGGCACGCTGTTTTTGGCTATATTTAGCTCTAGAACTTCATAGTTACTTCGGATTTCAAACATTTCGGTTGAGCATCACCGAGGAGTTATTATTTGTCGAAATGCACATCTGGTGCATCAAAATTGGTACCGTATAAGTTTTACATTATGACCCCTGGTCGAGGCCTCTGCTGGTGGACTGTTAGTCCCCGAGGGTCTCTACAGCCCAGTAGCTAAGTACTTCGTTACTAGCTTGAAAATACGGATGTATATTTAATTGCTGTTATAAAATTTAGAAATTCATTTCAAAATTAAGGATTATCTCCCTCATGCATAGCTCTTATCCTTGGGCGAATTTGGCTCCACTATTTTGGCACGCTGTTTTTGGCTATATTTAGCTCTAAAACTTCATAGTTATTTCGGATTTCAAACATTTCGGTTGAGCATCACTGAAGAGACATTATTTGTCGAAATGCGCATCTGGTGCATCAAAATTGGTACCGTATAAGTTTTACATTGGGACCACACCCTTTGGCCCAGGATGATGCCTTGAATAATTTTTTTTATCTACAACCTATCCTCATGCATAAGTTTGGTGGTAATTTGCCCAGTGGTTGTTAAGAAGATTTTTTAGCAACCACTACTTTTGTTTGCATTTTCCTAATTATATCCCCTTGTTAAAGGGTCACAACCCTAGTTTTAGTAAAAATAAAAGCCCTTGGGCCAAGGATACCCTGTGACAAATTTGACAAAAATTGGCCAAGGGGTTTTTGAGATATAGCCCTTTCCCCAAAAAAGTTGACGCACACCGCACGCCAGACATATGACCATATCCATATGATTAGCTCTTTGAGCCTTCGGCTCAGAAGAGCTAAAAATGCGATTGCGCAGTGTCAGATCGTAAGTTGCAAATATTTCGCAAGTTAAGTTTACGATGGAAACTTAAGAACACGTTAGTAAAACAGAATCATTGTATCTTAAATTGAAACGTACGAAATTCTTAAGTCAGAATTTCTTGCGTAAGATAAGAAGTTTAGTAAAACTCAGCCCTGAATCTCACGGTTACGAAGAGAGCGCCCTACCACGTGGCATCTGTAATGATGGGTTACTGCTAGAACAACAGGTTGAAATGACAAGTTCATCATATAGAAACCGTTGCGTTGGTCTAGAGGTTAGAACGTTCGCCTCATATGCGGAAGGATGGGGTTCGAATCCGGCCGCAACAGACCTACATTGTAAGTCGTTAAAAGAGGCAGTGACAGTTCCATCGCCGAACGCTCGTCACCAGGTGTGAATGTCACGGGTCCTCGGGGATGACTTTAAAAAACGGATGTCCCGAGTCACAGTAGGTGTGGCACACTAAAGAACCCTCACTGCTCAATGGCCGTAAGCGCCTAGCAAAGGCCTAAATTTGAAGCCCTTCAACGGTCTTGGTGACGTCTCCGTTTGAGTGAAAAATTCTCGAGAGAGAGACGATAAACAAGATACAATCAATCATATAGAAATGTTCGTCACAAATATTCCTTTCCTATTTTTCGTTCTAGTTTTCTCTTATTTATACCCGCTATCATCGATTCACATAATAAAGTACTTATTGAGTGACTAACTGAACTAGAGGAACTCTGATCAAGTTTTGCATTGGACAGGTAGATCCCATTCCACCAGTATACCCTCGGTTGGGGGGATGATAATTTTAGATCAGACATACAACGTAGCACAAAAATGCAATACTCGGGTAATTTTTCATTGCTCTTGGATCTGATGATTCCTGGAGAGTTTTGATTGAACCATATTCCTGAGCTTGGTTAATTTCAATAGTACGAAAAACTAAATGTATATTCTTTTAATCATGACAGACAATTCGATGTAGAGAAAGCACCGAATGTTCACTGATACCCCTCTGTCTACGTTGGTGCTGTATTATTTACAAATCAAAAAGTTGTAAAAAATTTCATTATCAGTCTTTAGAATTTTAGATATTGCTTTTTATAACTAGAGGTGACGTCCTTTCCTATATTTCACATCTTTTGTCAAAATGAAGCTTGTTATTAAGATAAGCCATTCATCCAGAAATAATAGATCATATGATGCACAGTTGGGATTACTTGTGAATAAAAAATGTTATTGGAAGAACCTGTCAAAGGTCATTACATCTAAACTGTCAGACTCAGCATCCCCTGTGTTATCATTAATAAAGAAGGAAACTTAGACCAAACACAGAAAACAACTCTAATTTATTGCTACAATTTATATTTTACGAAACAATACAGATGTTATTCAAGCACGGATTACCGTGAATGGTTTCAGATACAGAAGAATTTTGATGATATATGATTATGAAAAATGAGAAAGAGCACACCCAAAGTGATGGAAATATTTTTCAAAGCAAAATTGATGCCAAGAATTCTCAAAGATGAATTTTAAAATATATTAAAAATGCTTTGTTGTCATCTGGTATACTTTAAATGTTTCTATAAAACGAGAAGGTATTATTTTTGATAAATTGAAACAAATCGAACAATGGACGAGCAAGGTGGGTGATCCCCTGACAGCGTGGATAGGCCGGAAGTAAGCTTCTTTTTACTTGAAAGCTTTATTCAAAGTTCATGTTTGCAAGTTTGATAAAATTCTGCAAAAGATTTGACGTGCATCATGCATAAAAGTTAGTTACGTTGTCCTAAGAGAGTGACAACGAAATCAGTTAAAGGTAGCTCCACCCAGGTATGACATGGTTGAAATTGAAAAAACTATTAATTACCCCTCAACATAGTTTAATTTAATGTACAACTTATACGGTATCAATTTTGATGCACCAGGAACGCATTTCGACAAATAATGTCTCTTCAGTGATGCTCAAGCGAAAATTTTGGAAATCCGAAATAACAATAAACTTGTAAGAGCTACAAGGAAAAACAGAGTGTCAAAGACTGGAGTAAAATTCGTCTAAGGATCAGAGTTATGCATGAGGGAGATAATCCGTAATTTTGAAATGAATTTCTAGATCTTATCACAGCAATTAAATATACATCCGTATTTCGAATTATTATTCAATAACCAACGAAAATGTGTATGTAATACCAGCATAGGAGTTATTGTCCTTGACATTTTTAGTATTATAAATAATTGATTATCTATGGAAAATATTAATTTCTTCACTATCAATTATAGTTTACCAATTTTGAAAAAAAATTATCCAGTGAATAAAATGTCACTGAAAGATATATTATAATAATGCGCAAAGTTTAATTTAATAAAGATTTTTGCAAAAACCTAATAGATGACATCTCATGAAGATTGATCTACCTTAAATGACGTTTAATTACTTTATATTTGAACAATTCCCATTTTCCTTCATATGACGATTCGATATTTCCCATTGAACTTGAAACAAAAGACATCACATAGTCTTCCGAGTCTGTTTCATATTTCGATATTTTAATGAAGGAACATGGACACGAGTTTTGATCGATGGAAATTGACAGTTTTTTGTTATAGAAATAAAGATATTTTTGAACAAACATTCTGATAGTATTGTATGCCCCCTACCATTAATTGACGGATGTAATATTCGAGATCATGTACATTTTATCTTGTTTGACCTTAAACTGTAACCTTAAACATCGGTACCAAATCACCATGTTTAACAGTATCGAATTAGTTTGATGATTACCAGTTTCTTTGTTTACAGGGCGGGTGTGACCGGTTGACAGGGGATGGTTACTCCTAGGTATCTAATCCCACCTCTGGTATGTCTGGGGGTCCGTGTTTCCCCAACTCTTTATTTTGTATTCCTTGTAGGAGTTATGAGATTCATCACTGTTCGTTACCTTCACCTTTCATTTGTTTAGCGCTAAATATTATAAGGTACCTAGGAATGATCAATCTCATAACTCCTATAAACAATACAAAATAGAGAGTTGGGCAAACACAGACGCCAGGATATACTAGAGGTGGGATCAGACAAACACAAACCCCTGTATATTCCAGAGGTGGGATCAGACAAACACGGATCCCTGGATATACTAGAGGTGGGATTAGACAAACACGGACCCCTGGATATACCAGAGGTGGGATCAGACAAACACGGACCCCTGGATATACTAGAGGTGGGATCAGACAAACACGGATCCCTGGATATACTAGAGGTGGGATTAGACAAACACGGACCCCTGGATATACCAGAGGTGGGATCAGACAAACACGGACCCCTGGATATACTAGAGGTGGGATCAGACAAACACGGACTTCTGGATATACTAGAGGTGGGATCAGACAAACACGGACCCCTGGACACACCAAAGGTGGGATCAAACAAACACGGACCCCTGGACACACCAAAGGTGGGATTAGCCAAACACGGACCCCTGGATATACCAAAGGTGGGATCAGACAAACACGGACCCCTGGGTATACTAGAGGTGGGATCAGACAAACACGGACCCCAGGATATTCCAGAGGTGGGATCAGACAAACACAAACCCTGGATATACTAGAGGTGGGATGAGACAAACACGGACCCCTGAATATACCAGAGGTGGGATCAGACAAACACAAACCCCTGGATATACCAGAGGTGGGATCAGACAAACACGGACCCCTGGATATACCAGAGGTGGGATCAGACAAACACGGACCCCTGGATATACTAGAGGTGAGATCAGACAAACACGGACCCCTGGATATACCAGAGGTGGGATCAGACAAACACGGACCTCTGGATATACTAGAGGTGGGATAAGACAAACACGGACCCCTGGATATACTAGAGATGGGATCAGACAAACACGGACCCCTGGATATACTAGAGGTGGGATTAGACAAACACGGACCCCTGGATATACTAGAGGTGGGATCAGACAAACACGGACCCCTGGATATTCCAGAGGTGGGATCAAACACGGACCCCTGGATATACCAGAGGTGGGATCAGACAAACACGGACCCCTGGATATACTAGAGGTGGGATCAGGTAGCTAAAAGGAGTAAGGATCCCCTGTCGACCGGTCACACCCGCCGTGTGAACAAAGAAACCGGTAATCATCAAACTAATTCGATACTGGTAAACACGGTGTTTAAGGTTACAGTTTAAGGTCAAACAAGATAAAATGTATATGATCTCAAATATTACATCCGTCAATGGAATATTGCTACATAAATATGGGAAGTTGACGATGGAGAAGCTGAAATCATCCCGTTTATCATGAAGTTAGTTTGCCGTTAGTATCTATTTTCAATAAAATATCTAAGTATGAAGCAGAAGTGGACGACTCTGTGGTGTCTTTTATTTCGAGTTCACAGAGATATATCGAATGGACAGATGAATGAAAATTATTATTTTAATATATCTAAATGTCGCATTGACGGCAACAGCAAGGGAACTATTCTTCTCACGTAGAAGTTTTTGAATAAATTCTGCTTCATAAGAATATAAAAACTGGTCAGCTAACAAAGGAGCACAATTCGTGCCCCCCTGAGAATTCCAACAGACTGTTGGAAGTCCTGATCACCAAATACTACCAAGATATTGTCAATGAGGAACTGCAGCATATTTTTAATTTCAACTTCAGATTACTTGTAACTAACAATACGATGCAGACAATGCATGCCTTATGATTTCTGTATCACCGGGGCTCTCTTCATTTGGGCACAACAAAACATCTTATAAATGTCTGTATTGAGTCATTAAATCAACTTGATTTCCTCACCGTAGAGTAATCTTATCTTTGATGTACATCAATAAATAGGATTTAACATTAGCAAACATTGAACAGCACACAAAGAAAGGATCTGAAGAAATTGCAAGTAGCGCATTATGTGAATTGATTTTAATTCTCTTCAAAAGAGTATGTTGTCTCAAACTAATACAATCTATAAGAAGACAGTTTAATGTTTCGAGATGGCACATATGATTGGATTGTGAAGCATATCATCATTAACTCAAGTACACAATCTTGTACATGTATAGTTGTTAATTAAGTGAGGATAAGTCCAGAAACGTTTCAGATAGATACGTATTTAGCTCTTATGATCTGTTATCAGTTTGTGTAAGACAGGCAATGAGAAATAGCATATTCATAGAATGAAACTGTCTGCAATCTTATTCAGTTAATATCACGCAATGTAATCTCTATACAAATTTCCATTATTCCAATAAAGCAAACTGCATGAATACGATTCATATATACAGACTGAGAATGATAGGTGACTGCTAATACACAATTACACCAAATGCTTCCTATCCCACCCTTGAGATGTCAATAAATCCACCCTGACATACATGTATAAATATGGACCATCATTGATCCGGGTTAGAAAAGGTCCTCAGTACCCCTTGCTTGTTGCAAGAGGCGACTAATTGGGGTGGTCCTTTGGATGAGACCGTAAAACCGAGGCTCTGTGTGGTACGATAGAAATTCTTCCCTGTTCAAAAGCCGTAGGCGTCGAGCATAGACCTAAATTTTGCAGCCTTTCACCTGAAATGATGGAGTCTCCATAGGAGTGAAAAATTCTTGTTAAACAATATACAACCAACTAACAAACCTATTTGTCTGTTCGCTCACCGTTCACAAACCGCTCGCTCACAAAGGTTTCATTCATTTGCTCGCCGATCAGTCTTTGTTTCATTTTGTCATGTTGCAATCTGAAGTGAAAGGATCGATCTTTCTGACGACGAGAACGCTCTTTCTAAAACAATATGATTGAAACAAATCAAGTCTCACAATTACGCTGTATTCTTGATTAAAAACGAAAATATAATAGGTGTAAAAGAATATTTAATTGATAAAAAAAGTGTGCTTTGAAATTAAATTAATTGATCAAATTCAACTGCAACTATAGGTGTTATAAGTTGACAGGGAATGACTAGGCGCCACCCCTCGGCATTTGATGCGATTAATGACGAATTAATCAATTTTGAGCTAATCAGAATAGTGAATTGATAAATCGTATGCCAATTAAGTTTTCTTCTGACAGGAAATTTGCAACAGCGTTTAAATACATGTCCTGTAAGTGTAAAGGGTTTCTTTTTCACTACATTGCACGAGTCTTTATTTATTTTTTCTTCAAGAAGAATTTACAGCAAAAAGCAATATAGCTTTTAATCTAGGCAGGTGGTGTCGGCACAACTTTAATTTATTCCTTAATTGAATTTACTTAATTTTTCTATACCTAATTATGGAATAACTACAATGCAAGGAAAACACCTGAGACATTCTGAAGAAGCATTCTGAGAGTATTGCATGACAATACATAGTCCCCTACCGGTTGCAAAAATCACTGTACCACACCAATATTCAAAGTTCATTATGTAGGTTATGGTAAAGGAAAATTGGGGAACCAGGATAGGAATGGTAGGAAATCAACTACTATTCGAGTAGAGACTAGACCAAGAAAAAAGACAAATTTATAATTAGGTTTAGGTCTTTAACCAAGTCAATAAACTGTGACATGTAGATGGTCATGAATAATTTAGCTATATTGTAGTATTACTATGCTAGACGTTTTAATGAGTGTAGTATTCTTAATTCCTATCTACAGAGATAAAAAAAAACTTGGATGTAAACTAACAATTCATGCTACTTTTCTACGTCCAAGGGCCATAACTTAATGGAAAATCAAGGGACCAAGATGAAATTCAAACTTGATCTGTAACTTGGTATGGCAAAACAATGTACCTAATATCAAATGAATATATGCAAGGAAAACCCAAAAAAGTCCGGAAAACTGATAATGCATGCTAAGTCCAAGGGCCATAACTAAGTGAAAAATCAACGGACCGAGATGAAATTCAAACTTGATTTGTAACTTGTTATGACAAAGCAATGTACCAAATATCAAATGAATATCTGCATGCACAACCAAAAAAAGTCTGGGAAACTGATTATTCATGCTATTTTTCTAAGTCCAAGGGCCATAACTAAGTGAAAAATCAACGGACCGAGACGAAGTTCGAAATTGAGCTGTAACTTGATATGGCAAAGCCACATACCAAATATAAAATAAATATCTGCAAGAACAGAGAAAAAAGTGCGGAAAACTGGACTGACGGACGAACGGAGCGCAAACCTAAAGTCCCTCGACTTCGTCGGTAGGGGACTAATAAATGTCATCCTGCGTCCACCGATCAAACACCGTTCACTTATACGCTCGGGTATGCGATCTGCGTTCGTTCACCGAGTTGAGTTCACTCGTCGTTCTCTCAGAGTTCCAGTCGAAAATAAAACGTTTCAGGGACTGTTACCTGCGAACCTGTCAGATTTTGTTTTATGATATGTTGTTTTGTGTCCCATACGGGGATTGTTCACACATATAGAGACGTCACCAGTTGTAGGTGAAGTACCACAATTTGTTTACTTACAGTTAACCAACTGTAGGTAAAATATGTATAATATCTAAAGAATATATACTCAGATAAGATTTATCTGATTAACTCATCACAGATTGATGCAGCCGAAACCAACTGTAAGTAAAATATGTATAATATCTAAAGAATATATACTCAGATAAGATTTATCTGATTAACTCATCACAGATTGATGCAGCCGAAAGCAAGTGCAATTTTATAACGGTCACAACACATAAAAGGAAAAAGGTTCTTACCACTGTAGTAAGGAAGGAGTTTCACCCCCTGCCAGCAATAGAAAATTTATATGATTGGCCGTGTATGTGCTATGGGAAGGAACAATGATCTCCTTACATACCACAGATATTCGTATCACTGGATGTGCTCCAGACAGAGAAACAACATAAATCAGAGTACTGAATTTAAATATTTTATATGGCAAAAATGGTTTCCAATGAGACAAAATAATAACAAAGTATAATAACAAAATATGATAACAAGATGACAAAAATGCCTAAATGAATATGAAAAAGAGAAAAAATCTCTATAATGAAATTTGTACAATATGAAGTATATAAATGATGTATAATCTCAAATATGGAGATTTTAGAGAGGAGAACAATAAAGTTGGAAAATAAATATTTTCCAGAAAAATAATCTTTGGGCTGTTCAAAATATTAAATTGCAGCCAAAAATCATCTAAGAATTATTAGATTTCAAAAAGAATAGTAATTACAATAATAGTACTTGATCATAGAATGGAAATGAATTACTTTCCAAAATAAATCCTAAAGTAAATAAATTCCGAATAAGTCAGTGACTCAGTTATCAAAATCAATCAGTATCTGAATGGAGTGTTCTGCCGGGCAACTCCCAAGAGAAATGGACAAGAACTGTCCTTTTATACTTTACTAAACAACAGGAAATCACTTAATCGAACAATTTATATCAAACAGAGCTATTGGATTCACATAACACTAGTTAGCCAATCAGAGGGGACTTTACAAAGGTATGTGAATACACAATACAGGAAGCTACGTAGATTGTTTACAAATGGAGAACCGGGAGAACATGTGTATGACTTCGCGTTGTGTTTAACTTAAATCATGTTTTAATAGCACCAAAATAATATGTAAACATGTGAAGATGAAATAGGTAAGCACCAATGATATAGAAAAGACCAGTTTTCCTACACCACAAAGGAAAAAAACCCACCCTTGATTTTAAGCTGTGTATAAAAACTTCATTTGGCTCTCAACCGTATATAAAAAAACAACAACATAAAAACCAGCTTCTTCCTGTATATCTAAATATAAATCCATCACATCATGACAGCCCGTCCAAATACACCCTTTTTATGGTAAGATTAGAACTGAAAATAGGTGGTGAAATCTTTAAATTCCAAACCAGAAGATTTGATAAAAGCTTTCACCATTATCTTGAACAAGAGGCATCATAAGCTCAGCAGAATTTATAAGTAACGGCCAAATGTGGTTAGTTGTTTGTTAGTGTTACGTCCCGTTGAAATTTTTTCACTTATGTTAAGACGTCACCACCTGTAGGTGAAGTACCACAAATTTAAATGTAAGGTTAACGCTCAGAGCCGTAGCAGTGAGGGTTCTTTAACGTGTTATTCGAAATACACGCGACTCACACTTCTAAATGCCGAACGTTTGAGAAAGGAGCAATCACTACCTATGTTGACGTCTTAGCATTAATGTTTATATACAAAGAGTGACTCGTATTTACACCTGTTTAAATGTATTTTTAACTTTTATAACAGGACGTTAAAGGGTGCCCCATATTATAAATCACAATCCCATTGGCACGCAAAAACATTGTTTCCCTGATTTTTGAAAAAGATTAGGCTCACTGGGGGCCGTCAGCGGTACTGAGGACCTATTCGAACCCGGGTCCCCTTATTCTCAATTTTATTTATTTCTGCTGTAGTGTAGGGCCTCATACAATTAAACCGTCCTCCGGTATGGATCTTACAAGTGCTAGGAAGGCGTTTTTCGGCGTTGCTGTCGGTAGTTTTTAAGGTTTATGTGGATGTGGCTTTGTTTGTGACATTCTTCATATGGTCTCTCCATCAAGGATCTTCTGAGATTTGTAGCCCTAGGTATGGATTTGATGACACTTGTTGAAGGCTCACGGCGGGTGTGACCGGTCAACAGGGGATGCTTACTCCTCCTAGGCACCTGATCCCACCTCTGGTGTGTCCAGGGGTCCGTGTTTGCCCAACTATCTATTTTGTATTGCTTGTAGGAGTTATGAGATTGATCACTGTTCGTTATCTTCACCTTGCATATGACCATTGAGTGGGTAGAAGTTTTAAGACTTAGTATATAACATTTCTTGGAATTGCAGCGCATGCCCCATGTCGATGCACAGGTTTCAAATGTAAGGAAATCATCCTGCTGGTTTTTATGGCCTTATTGATGATGTTTCTGTATTAAAAACATCTGTAAATAGCCTTAGTGGTGATGGAGTACCCCCGGGATGTCATTCATTTGACACAGGAATTGGATAGGTCCAGATACTGTGTCTTGCTTGATTTGAATTTGGAACCTCATTTTCCTTTTTATTAGGAATTACAATAACCACTTGAGAGTGTTGTCTCTAATTCTAATTAATGTATTTTATGGAGGAAGAAATCATGACAAAAGGGGGTTAAATTTGAATGGCGAATCAGTTTGTACACTCTAAAAACAATGTTTAGGTTTGGAACACTTTTTAAACGTGTTTAGGTCTAAACGTGTTTAGGATTGTGCTTATATCCTAAACGCGAAGTGTAATAAACATGTTCTACCCTAAACATGTTCAGACTGAGAACATGTTTAGCTATGCAAAAATACAGTATCTAAACACAAAATAACATGCTAAACACTTGCTAAACACATTCCTAAACGTCTAAACACAATCCTAAACGTCTATGCGTTTAGGTTTTGAACATGATAAGCTTAGTAACATTGTTGACATTAGTTTTACAGTCTTCATGTAGAATATTCCTGTCTTCTGTAAATGAAATTCGAATTGCAGAAAAAATTGCATGTCAGAATTGCCATACTTCAAACTGCTATAGTGTACCAGGTCCCGATAGTGACCATAGTGTACATCATACGCCGTATTGCAAGTATACACTGTCGAGGTCGATATCCAAAATTGATGGAACCATTAGAAGAGCCGTCTATGGGCTTCAACCCTTTCCTGTTGGAAATGAGCAGAGTTTAGGAGTATCCAGAAAATTTTGATCTGGAATTCCATTTCAACTTGAACAGGTCTAGACACATACATATTGAATTTTAAAAAATAGTGTAATTCATTGTCTCTGGTATTAGACGTGCCTTTAGTGTTAATTTAAACCAATGCATCACTCTTACTTTGCATTGGAACAAAATTCATTTAAATCTTGTGAAAGAGAACATCAGTTGCAATTGATGCCCCCCCCCCTTTTTTTTAATTCAACATGTGACAGTGCCTGTTATGCGAAAACTAGCATATCAAAGACAAAAAAAATTGTTGAAGTTGTACTTGCCGGATGATATTTAACCATGTATAGTTTACTTCTTATATGTGCATAAGTGATTTTTAATGGTTTTGTCTTTAACATGTATCGCGGAAATGTCAACCGTGTTGTTTCGGCAATTAGAATATAGAAATAGACTTGCAATGTAATTTGAGAAGAACCGCCCAAACCCGTGTAGTGATTTTGGGGGGTGGATTTTTAGTATTTCTGGTCGGGCTCGGAGTCCTCTGAGCCTGCACGTGATTTTCTCTCTCTCTTACCCGCGAACTCTAGGCAATCGGACGTGTTTTAGGAAGTGCAGCAGTGTAGTTATTGTATTTGTTAACCCCTTGTAAGTTGTTCTGTGTATTTGTGAATATATCTGTTTATAAGTGTTTTCCGGTGTTCTTTGTGTGTAGGAAATCACTTTACCCGCATTGTTCGATTTGAAACATCATGGATCCCATAGACACAGTTTGTAATGGAAGGGATATTCTTGCTAGATTTTGCAATGTTATTCTCCTATAATAGAAGAGAAAGCTACTATTTAAGACTCTTTAATGCTGTGGATTGAGTTTTAAATAGAAGGTTAGCAAATCATTTTGTAATTGAGACAAAGTCAAAACCTAAATACAAGGAGAACTAAACATGTTCAAAACCTAAACACAAAAGAGGTAAACGTGTTCAAAACCTAAACACAATAAGGGTAAACATGTTCAAAACCTAAACATAATAAGGGTTAAACATGTTCTACACCTAAACATAAAAAGAATTAACATGTTCAAAACCTAAACACAATTAGTTAGACGTGCTCCAAACCTAAACACAAAGAGATTTAAACATGTTCAAAACCTAAACACATTGGGTTGAACATGTTCAAAACCTAAACGTAAGAAGTGTTAAACATGTTTAAAACCTAAACACAGAAAGTGTTAAACATGTTTAGATTTAGAACGCGTTCAAAACTGTACACAAGAAATGTGTTTAACTTTGTGTTTAGGATCTAAACACCATTTTTAGAGTGTAAATTTAAATTAAATCTGTCCTCATGATCAGTAACACAGTTCTTTCAGATCTAAATTTTCTGAGCAGTTTAAGCTTACTATTGATGCTAGTGATATACTATGTGCTGCTTTGTTTCAAGAAAGTAGTCACATTATAGAAAAAGTTGTTTCCTATTTTTCCAAAGAAACGTATTAAGTGTCAATAAAAGTATTTTACTATTAAGAAAGAGCGCCTTGTTTTGTTGTCAGCATCACAACATTTTTTATGTTTATTTGAAAGCTACTGTGTATCCAATTCTTGTTTTTACGGATCACAAATCTATCACTTTTTTAAATAAAATGTCAGACAGAAATCACAGACGGAGTTTATTGTTTGAAGATTATAATATTGTTATTAAACGCATCAAAGGCAAAGACAATGTTATTGCCGATGCCGATGAGTTTTGTTTTGTTGCTGTAATTCCATGTATCAATATCATATATTCACGCTTTGAACTGTAGAAAATTGAGTTTTTATTTTCATTCAAACTTTTTAAGAGGGGGAGGTGTTGTGAAATATATTTACTTTATTAACACCTGTGACGTAGACAATATTCTACATGTTATATTTTTAGAACGATGTTTGTCAGTTCAATATAAAATTAATATGAAGTATCACTTGATTTGTCATAAAACTGTTTATCTGTGATGTACATTTAAAACAGAAAGGTCCGGAAACTTCATCCTAGTATAAATACACTGTAAATTATGCGGTATTATGAATTCGTTCGGACTCATTAAGCATTTCGAAATATACATCTTGGGTTTTCCTTTGTCAAAGAGCTGAAAAATGTTACAAGTTGTTATTGCTAGCTGCGATTCTCATGAATAGCCTGAGTAAATGTTGTTTAAATGACCACAAAATCGGGGATGTGTGTGCGTTTAATATCCTTTTCGGGATCACAGGTTTTAGGGTAATTTTACAAGGTACCATACTCAGTGTTAAAGTTCTGTTGCTTTGGGCTGCCGTGTTTGTAGTGACTTTTCAATGACTATTGTATTGCGCACTATGCTCTGATTTTGACTACGGATAACTCCGTTTACCTGATCAAGATATACATATAGGGCTCACGGCGGGTGTGACCAATCGACAAGGGATGCTTACTCCTCCTAGACACCTGATCCCACCTCGTTATATCCAGGGGTCCGTGTTTGCCCAACTCTCTATTTTGTATTGCTTATATGATCACTGTTCGTTATCTTCACCTTTCATGAATACAATGCCTGTACACTGCACTACATTCAATTACATGTACCGCTTAATCATTCATGAACATACATATGCATACTAACCTCGACTGACTTGACTTAAGGGCCGTGGACAATTCTTCTCCATTCTAACCTTAAGAGATAATTATTTTCCACAGCTATTGAACTGATGAATTGCAATCAGTAATAGGTATTGTCCATGATTCAGGTACTTTACGGAATAAGTTACAAATGGAAATGACTTCTGTTACTATTCAGGAGTTGCTATTAATCTACATACAAGGAAGGTCTATATATGTTTAAAGCGAAAGGCTGAAATAAATGGATCATTAACATTGTTTCGTATGTTTTATTTCTTTAAATATCTCATTATTGCAATTTTCGTGAACTCAAATTCATATCACTTTCTACTTAAAAATAAACTCACATAAATAGAAAGGTGAAGATAACAAACAGTGATGAATCTCATAACTCCTGTACACAATTCAAAATGAAACATTGGGGAAACACACCTGGACATACCAGAGGTTAATCTAACACATACACACAGATATTGATCGCTTTTCCAATGCAATGCGTACCTTACACAATCCTCTTAAATTTTACGTTAAAGTGGTTTGCACCTGAGATATGGAGTAATGTCAATTTTTTGGGAAGTGTATTTTTGATTTCTACTTTGAAAAAGAATTAGGAAATTAAAAAGAAGAACAGAGGTAGCAACGCGTATTAGGGCCCCGCATGAAATGCCCTCTAGTAATCACATTGTCTGTCTGTCCGTCAACACTTTCTTTGTGATACGACAACTCAAACAGTTTTTATCGTACAGTTTTCAAATTTTGTAAAGAAATAATTTATAATAAGGAGAAGAAGCCTATAGATTTTGGGGTCATTTCACTTTGTTTGTCTGTCTGTATGGCATGATCTTTTTTATTATTATGAACACTTTCTTTGTTACACAATAACTCAAACAGTTTTCATTGTACAGTTTTCAAATTTTGTACAGAAATACTTTACAATAAGAGGAAGACACCTATAGATTTTGGAGACATGTCACTTTGTCTGTCTGTGTGTCATCGTCTTTGTTATTATGAACACTTTCTTTGTGACACGATAACTCAAACAGTTTTCAAACTTTGTACAGAAATACTTTATAATAAGATGAAGACACCTATATATTTTGGAGTCATGTCACTTTGTCTATCTGTTTGTATGTCATCATCTTTCTTATTATGACCGTATATATTTACCACTGTCTAAGGGAGATAATTCAATTTAAATTATCATATGCATTGTATTGATATATAGAAAATTTACGAGAAATAACTCTACAACATTGTGTATGTATATATATATATTTTTAATGTGATATAAAAAATGCTTGACGTTACATGTATATTGAATTAACACGTCATTCCTAGTCAACAACTTTCGATCGGGATCGGAATACGAAATAAAATTTCTTACATCTGGTTGCAAAGTGAAACTGCTTCAAGAAATTGAATTATGTAGTAAGTGCACGTTACACCTTAGAGAAATGTTCCTTTTAATAAAGAAAGTCACAAAATTGATACAAAATGAGTGTACCTTATTCATTACTGTTACCGAGCTTTCGTCGGTGAAAATCTCTAAATGGCGTGTTTCACTGCGCTTGTTGACAGTAAGGTCCACATTTTCTACGTGAGTATTTTGATATTAGCTTCTGAATGTTTTAGCGCCTACATAATATGTCATGGCTAGGAATAATGGAAACTTTCTCACTTATGTATATAAAGACATATTATATAAATTTCTATCTTTAAAAATGTAGAACACTTATCAAATGACAGTGTGTTTGAAAATGCTTAGAGCCCCGATGTCAGAATTTCCTTTTCCAAGACATCAATAAGTCAAATTCATAATCTTTTTCGAATAGACTAGACTTTTTGACATCATAGACAGTTGCTTCTTCAACAAAAACGGAAATATTCATATCTAGTGATCAGTCATTCAAAAACTTACTTTGTTAAACACCACTCTGATTCCACGCACAAGTACTCTGAAGTTGAAATAAAAAATATGCTAGAGTTCCTCATTGACAATATATCCGTGGTCTTTGGTGATCAGGTCTTCCAACAGTCTGTTGGAATTCCCATGGGCACGAATTGTGCTCCTTTGTTAGCTGACCTGTTTTTATATTCATATGAAGCAGAATTTATTCAAAAACTTCTACGTGAGAAGAAAAAATCCCTCGCTGTGACCTTCAATTCGACTTTTAGATATATCGATGACGTTTTGTCTATTAACAATGATATCTTTCATTCATATGTCGATTTGATATATCCCTGTGAGCTCGAAATAAAGGACACCACAGAGTCGTCCACTTCTGCTTCATACTTAGATATTTTATTGAAAGTAGACATTAACGGCAAACTGACAACTCAACTGCATGACAAACAGGATGATTTCAGCTTCTCCGTCGTCAACTTCCCACATTTATGTAGCAATATTCCATTATCACCTGCATATGGTGTTTATATATCTCAACTGATTCGATATGCAAGAGCTTGTTCTGGGTATAGTCAGTTTTTAAATCGAGGTAAGCTACTGACAAACAAGTTGATGGTACAGGGATTTCAACAGTCTCGATTGAAGTCAGCATTTCGCAAATTCTATGGTCGTTATAACGATCTAGTTCGTCAATACAACCTCGAATTGGCTCAAATGCTGTCTGACGTGTTTCATACCGATTGTTAAGCCGTTCTTGGCACACTGATTTGACTGCGGATAACTCCGTTTACCTGATCAGGATATGGGGCTCACGGCGGGTGTGATCGGTCAACAGGGGATGCTGACTCCTCCTAGGCAGCTGATCCCACCTCTGGTGTGTCCAGGGGTCCGTGTTTGCCCAACTATCTATTTTGTATTGCTTGTAGGAGTTATGAGATTGATCACTGTTCGTTATCTTCACCTTGCATGTATCATATTTTATACCAGTTATCCATTTTGAATCCCCTATTACAATGGGATTTAGTTGCACTCTGTTGTGTTTGAGTGGCTGAGTGTGTGTCAAACAGAAGTAATTTAAATTGCACCAGTCTCTCATAAATATGCTTCATGATTCCTTTTTCACAAATTTGCATTCCAATGTATCTATGAATATTATTCATTCTAACATATATACCAGCCCCAAACATTGCTATATCAAATAGAGATGTCACTTTCTCTTATAACCCTCAGCGGGGCCCTTGCTGACCGTATCAGGTTTCTAGTTATTGAGCTACAATGTTCTACACATGACCTTTTTGCACTTAAGATTCACTCAAACTTGATTTGTCCATTGGTGTCAACACACTATTAAGCAACGCAAATCAATCATAACATAAAATAGGTACAATATCATGTCCTCTAACACTACTGATAAAAAAAAGTTTAATACTAGTAATGGAAATAAATATTGACCTTTTTGCACTTGAGATATTTCATGATAACAAATTTGAGTTTATAAGGACATATTAGGAGTAATGTCAATTACTAAAATTTCACATTATTTTCAAGTCCTTGTCTAAAACTCTAAAATGAGAGTAAAAAAGGTGGGGGTTAGAGACCATTTTTAAATTATAGGCGAAAATACTGAATTTTTATACGAAATTTCGAGTAAATTGAATTTTGTTTTTAAGACTTCATGTTCTGTTTGAAAAAATATATCAACCAAATTAATAAATATCATCATATGACAATATTCTAACAAGTGGTCTCAACTACTTGTATCATAAATTATAAAACTAGAAGATACTAGATACATGTGTAAAACTCCGCGCAAGCGCGGGAAATCACAATTAAATAATAGTACATAAAGGAAGGACTTTTTAAAAATGCGTGTTTGAATTGTTGCGCTAATGAATTGAATAAACGATATCTTAATTGAAATATATTTAAGAATAAATTTTCAATAATTCTGTGCATTAGTTAAGGTATATTTATCATATACAGTAAATAAAATTTCATTATTAGGAAATCACTTGGACCTCCAAATTAAATGTTCCTTACGTAACATAATCGCCGCGCTGGTCTAGAGGTTAAAGCCTTCGCCCCACATGCGGAAGGTCAAGGTTCGAATCCCGGCCGGGACAAACCTAAGTAGTTAAAGCAGGTAGTGACAGTTCCATCGCTAAACGTTCCGCATCAGGTGTGAATGTCACGGGTCCTCGAAGATTACCATAAAAACGGGTGTCATAGTAGGTGTGGAACCCTAAAGAACCCTCACTGCTCAATGGTCGTAAGCGCTGAGCAAAGGCCTTAATTTGAAGCCCTTCACCGATCTTGGTGCATATGAGTGAAA
>NC_079169.1:11756755-11761755 GCF_947568905.1 Ostrea edulis
TTATGTGAGCGTGTTTGTTCTATCTCGTTGCATGGGCATCGTAATTACAAAAATGCTATTTGTAGATTATTTCATGCTTCTTAAATTAATGTGGAATGGTTGATGGCATCAAGTGTTGTGACCCGAGAATGTAGGCTACTGAAGCGGTAATATAGATGATGGAGGTTCATTTTGGCATAATATCACAACTTACGGATATATTTCGCAGGTGAGCATATGGTTACGGAAGAAAGCACTAATTCAGGAATATATGGAAACAAATATATCCACTGTTTACTTCCTAGTTTTATCAAACACCTTAACACAATTCCGACGATCGGGGCAAGTTTGGCACTACCGCGTGTCTATGATCAAATACCACGACAACGCTTCGTGTTTAAAAATGCTTCATATTCCCATACATATGACAATCCACACTCATTTATCCCGTGGGGATTCCAGTTAGAATAGGTCCCCAGTACCCCTTGCTTGTCGTAAGAGGCGACTAAATAGGGCGGTCCTTTTGGATGAGACCGTAAAACCCGAGGTCCCGTTTCACAATAGGTGTGTCATGATAAAGATCCCTCCCTGCCCAAAGGCCGTAAGCGCCGAGCATAGGCCTAAATTTTGCAGCCCTTCACCGGCAATGGTGATGTCTAGATATGAGTGAAATATTCTCGAGAGGGACTATAAACAATATACAATCAATCAATCAAAACTCATTTAAAATGTTACTGATGCATTTTACCCAAGGGTTATTATTATCTTTACATACAAAAATACTTATTTTTTGTATTTTTTCTATTGTCTGATAAAGTAATTCTTGACCAAATTTAATTATTCTTGTTTTAATATTAATAGACAAAGGACATATTCAAAGGACAAGTTCGCCTTAAATAAAATAATTCGGAGTGTTTTGATTTAAAGTAAGATCGAATATGTAATTTTTCGTTTAGGAAAGTATTCGAACACTCCAAATTTACACATTCTGTCAAAAAGGTCAATATTTGCTTTGTCATATTGATATTTTAAATCATTGGCAAATGAGCCTTTTTATTTAAAGAATATACCAAGATACATGAATTCATCAACAATTACAATAGTTTTACAGTCATATATAAAATTGTAACATGATACATTTCTTTTACCAAATACCATTATTATCCAATCTAATTTTTGATTTAATACCTTTATACATGTTTTTAATTATTCTAAAACAAATACCATCAACAGTTTATTCCAGAGACCAATCCGCCACACCCTATCAAACGCGTTTGCGAAGTCTACGAACGCGCAAATCCATTTTCCCCCAGTGCCTTTAAACAAGTATAGTAAAACATATAATGAAAATATATGAGCGTTAGTTGAAAAATTCTTTCTAAACCAGCTTGATTACATAAAAATAATTCTACTTCGTCAGCATAAGTGTTTAATCTATCATTGATAATTGATGTAAACAATTTACTAAAACATGGTAAGAGAGTAATGGGTCTATATTGAACAGCCAGTGATTCTTCTCGTTTGTTTTTATGCCCCCTTCAAAGAATGGGGGCATATTGATTTGCACCTGTCGGTCGGTCGGTAGACCACATGTCCGCTCAATATCTTACCATTCACTTGATCGTAATGATATTTGATATTTGGGTTGGTTACGAGGTTGTTTTTTTTTTTGTTTTTCAAGTCTAAAGGTCAATCCACTCTGGACATAGGAAGATACTGTCCCATCAATATCCAGAGAAACCTTTCCTTGACAGACATTCAACTTGGTACACTGATATATTGTGAGTAGTAGATGACACCTACAGATATATTGATTTTGAGGTCACATGGTTAAAGGTCAAACTTGACACAGGAATATACTGACTTGATACATCTTCAGGATAAGATCACCCCTAATAATTTTGAAGTCACATGGTCAAAGGTCAAACTAGACATAGCAATATACTGCCCGCTTAATATCTTGAGTACCCTTTGCTTAACAGACATCAAACTTGTCACACCGGTACATCTTCTGGAGAAAATGAACTCTTTTGATTTTGAGGTCATATGGTCAAACTGGACTTAAGAAGATACTGTCATCTCAATATTTTGAGAACCTTTGCTTGACAGACATCAAACTTGGTACACTGGTACATCATAAGGAGTAGATGATCCTTACTGATTTTCAGGTCATGTGGTCAAGGGTTAAACTGGAAATAGTATAATATAGTGTCTCCTACATTTTAAGAATTATTTGCTTGATTGCCGCCAAACTTGGTACATCACAAGGAGTAGATGATAACTATTGAGTTTATGTCACATGATCAATCCACTCTTGACATAGGAAGATATTGTCTGCTCAATATTTTGAATTGGTGATACTACTATCAATTAATTGATGCATATGTATAACCCTTTTAAATTTTGCACCATGGGTGAAATATATGTTTTACAACAACATCTCTTGATTTAAAAGGTGGTTGGGTTCGTTGTTTTTATTGTATTGTTTTTATGGTATGGAGACGTATACTCACAAATTTGAATCCCCCTGGAATGAAAGAAAGTGAACAAAAATAAAGAATAAACTTGTTCAACCCCAGAATTGAGTCTCCATGAACATACATGCACCATTTTGCAAAACCATGAAAGTTTGGCCACGTGGAAATGAATGCTTTACAGTATGTTATTAGGTTTAACAGTAAGTTTAATTTACAAATATATACTGGTTGGCAGGACAAAACTTTCAGCATATTGCCAAGGAGGACAGACTGGCCCATGTAAAGATGAAGTGTGGAACCTTCCTGAACACGCCCCCAGAGCTAGTGCTCCCAGAGAAGGAAGTGAAGCCTCTGAGAAACCCCCGGCCACTTTTGATGTTAGAACTCAGTGGCCCAACTGCCCCATACTTAAGGACTGGAGGATAGGGATCAGAATCCTGTGGTTGTTGCTGTGTTAGGAAAGAATGGGGCATTGTTTGATGAGTGAAGTGGAGAGGAATAAATGAGGGAAATACGGGCTTTATAGTTTATGTGTGAGCCGCTGTGTAGAAGTGGTTGTTTGGTATAATTCTAATTCGTATGTATCTAATCAGTCAGCCATGTATATATATAAACAGAAAGACAACAAGAATCTTAAGGTATTTTTTATTTAAAAACATTCTATGGTATAATAATCTTTTTTTGTGGAATATAAGTTTTTGCCATTTTTCTGGTTGTGTATTATCACAAGATTAGAAGAACTACAAGGTACAATGTTTCAGCTCATGAAGTATGACGTGATATATCAATCAGACCGTATAATTTAATAATCCGCAAAAGTTGCTGTGCGCGAACATTTCTGAAACCACAGTACTCTCAATTTAAATTTTGAATCTTTTTTTGTTTTGCAGTTTGAGAGATTAAATCAACGTTGAATACATATACCTCATCGGTGAAATGATTTCTTTTTTCAGGCTTTTGTTGCTGTTAAAGCCATTTCTGATCGTATCTGCATCGAGTCCAGTGGAAAAACAAATGCTTATATTTCGGCTGAAGATTTGACATCTTGTTGCAGAAGCTGTGGAGATGAGTGGATGGATAACACTGTACCTTATTTTAGAATATTTATTACTAAAATCGTTGGTGTAAGGTGAAGATAACGAACAGTGATCAATCTCATAACTCCTACAAGCAATACAAAATAGATAGTTGGGCAAACACGGACCCCTGGACACACCAGAGGTGGGATCAGTTGCCTAGGAGGAGTAAGCATCCCCTGTTGACCGGTCACACCCGCCGTGAGCCCCATATCCTGATCAGGTAAACGGAGTTATCCGCAGTCAAAATCAGTGTGCCAAGAACGGCTTAACAATTGGTATGTATATTGACGTTGTGGGACTATACTATATAGTTATACGTTATAACGATCTAGTTCGTCAATAGAACCTATCATTGGGTCAAATGCTGTCTGACGTGTTTCATACCAATTGTTGGGTCAAGTCAAGTTAAATATTTTGTAAAAAAAAACCCAAAAAACTTGTGTTTTCTGGTTTAGATACTTCAAAAATCTAATAAAAATAATACGATGTCATAAATAGTAATTTTCAAACAACTGCATGTATTTAAATTAGCATCAAAGTATCTGCCTTCACTACAAACAATCGACATGTATTTTCAAGCAATTGGCCAGCTTCGATCGCTGGTGGCCAGATAGCTCAGTTGGTAGAGCACCTGACTAGAGATTTGAGGGGCCTGGGTTCGAAACTTAGTCTGGTCCGTTGCATTTTCTCTCTTCCTGTTACATTAGGTGCTGAAGATCAGCCCTAGAAACTGTCAGGTGAATATGCCAGCCCCAGGGGATAAAGATCCTGGGTTCAAGACAATTTAAGGAGAAAGGAGTGTATATAGCGATCAGCTGGGTTCGATCACCAGTGGCCAGTAAGCTCAGTTGGTAGAGCACCTGACTAGAGATTCAGAGCGTCTGGGTTTGAATCCCGGTCTAGTCCATTACCTTTTCTCATTTTCTGTTACTAGGTCATTCCTGCGGCCTTACATAGTTGTGTTTGGTACATAGTAATAGAAAAGTTTCACGCGAATATCTCCCAATATCGTATTATTGCAATATATACATTGAATAATGTTTTGTCAGACGTACTAAACCTTTGCCGTTTTATTGTTTTCACCTTAAGATATAAACAATGTAATTAGACCCTTCAACCTGACATAGCCCATACTTTAAAAAAAAAAAAGGTTGCATCTTAAAATACAATGAATCAATGTGCATTATGAGAGATAAGTACAAATTAACCCATGATTCCATCCTTAAGATAACGGTATCGGTACATGCTCACCTGATGTGAGTTGTACTGTCCCCCCCCCCGTGACCAGGCCATACATGTATTAAATTAATTTATATATAAAATAGTTCTCAAAAGAAAAAATGTAGTTTGATATTGCATGTGGCTTTGTTTCACAGGGATATCTGCCGTACATTATCAAGGTATGTGATCACCACGTTGTTGGAAAACTCAAGCCATGCAGCAAGGAGATCCAACCCACCCCATG
>NC_079169.1:11766755-11769255 GCF_947568905.1 Ostrea edulis
TGGCTTTTGCATTTGGGGGTATATGTGCTAGCACATAGTATAAAATAAGCCCGCAAAGGTAAGTATAATATGGGTTTTAGTTAGTTTATGAGTTGTTAAAGTTATTTAAATGAGAAAAAATATTGATTGACAGAAATTACTAAGAGTATTTACCTACCTAAAAGGAGATATCATTTATATGTTTTGCACATATACAGTATACATACCAAGTTTGACCCACCCTGGAGTGGAAACCATTGTCCTGGGGATCCTGAAAGTTATGATTCTGGTAGAGGCCTTCCTATCATATATTACTATGTATTAAGTTTTTCTCAAAGATATGCAGGCGTAGAGAAGAATATTTGATGATTGATTGATTAAATATTGTTTATCGTCCCTTTCGAGAATATTTCACTCATATGGAGACTGCCGGTGAAGGGCTGCAAAATTTAGGCCTATGCTTGGCGCTTACGGCCATTGAACAGAGAGGGATCTTTATCATGCCACACCTGCTGTGACACGGGACCTCGGTTTTTTCGGTCTCATCCGAAAGATTTGATGAAAATTTGTTAATTGTTGGCAGTTTTTGCCCCACCCATCTGGCCCCAGGGGTGCATGATTTACAATCTATGTCCCCCTTCTCCCAAAGAAGCCTCATACCAAATTTGAAAAGAAATGGAATAGTAGTCATCAAGAAGTTAAAATTCCTATTGTTCATACATTTCATAACTGACCATTTTGGCCTCACCCTGATACCAAAACCTCTACCCCTTGGATCATCAAATTTACGATTTTGGTAAAGGACTACCTGCTCATTTTAAGTATCCATTTGGTTTCAATTTAGTATCAATAGCACTAAAGAAGATGCTATGTAAGTGTTTTAAACATAAACACTATATACTAAGTTTGGCCCCGCCCTGGGGTGAAAACCCCTACCCCGGGGATCATGAAATTCACTATTTTGGTAGAGTCCTTCCTGCTCTACATCACTATGTATTTAGTTGGTTTTTTTTTTTTATACAAATGCACTGTTGTAGAGAATATTTTTGAAAATTGGTCAATTGTTGTCCCCCTTGGACTCAAAGATGCTTCTTATTAAGATTGAAAAGAATTGGAATGATAGTTATTCCCCCCAAAAAAGAAGTTCAAAATTCCTATTTTTTACTCATTTAATAACTGACAATTTTGGCCCCACCTTGATACCAAACCCCTACCCCTGGGATCATCAAATTTACAATTTTGGTAAAGGACTACCTGCTTTCTAAGTATCTGATTAGGTTCAATGTAGTATCAATGGTACTAAATAAGATGCTATTTTTAGTGTTTTACACGTAAACACTATATACTATGTTTGGCTCCGCCCTGGTGTCAAAACCCCTATCCCCGGAATTATGAAAGTTACAATTTTGGTTCATGCTCTATATCACTATGAATTTAGTTTTTCTTACACATTTGTGGTTGAAGAGAAGAAAATTGGTCAATTTTTGACCCTCCCAGGAGTCCTGAAATTTACAATTTATGTACATAACCCCCTTGTCCCAAACATGCTTCATACCAAATTTGAAAATAATTGGAATGGTAGTTATCAAGAAAGTTAAAATGTCCAATTGTTAACGGACGATTGATTGTATGTTGTTTAACGTCCCTCTCGAGAGTATTTCACTCATATGGAGACGTCACCACTGCCGGTAGAGGGCTGCAAAATTTAGGCCTATAATAATAATAATGTCCTCCTTTATTTAAACAGGATAGCACAATTAGCTTAAAAAGTAGTTAACATTGTGGTCCTGAAAACATATAGACAGCAGTATTATACAGATACAATATGAAATAGTATATGAAGGTATGTTGTATACATACATGTACGCTATTTACATATTTAAAACTGAAAATAAAGCAAAATAGATAAACAAATAAAGTAAAACTGAAATTAATCAAAAACAAATATATATGGTTTTAATTTCCCGAATGAAAAAAAACTTCCAAGATAAGCGGATTCTCAAGTTTCCAATGTTGGGTAATATTTTAAAAATTCTGGCATATTATTCCATAACTGCGAACCGTAAATTGTAATAGATCTTCTAAAATATTGTGTCTTTGCTCTCTGGGTATATAATGAATTACTTTGACTTAATCTGTTAGATCTACTGCTAATTTCATGAACATACTGAAAAACTTCTAAATAATTGGGGGTTAGACCATGTAAAACTTTGAAGACAAGAATGATAGTTCTATATACAAAATAGTATGACAGAGGCATCCATTTCTGTTGTAGGTGTATAAACATTTCTATTTAAAATGACTCTAGCAGCTCGCATTTGAAGTTTGCATAATTTGTAAAGACCGTCCTTGTTTTTCATAATGCCCCAAACAGTGCAACAGTAGTTAAAATGAGGAATATCAATTGTATTAAATTTTTCAGTAATAATTCAGTTGACAAGAATGAACGTAATCTAGATAACACACCTATTTTGCTTGTAAGTGGTTTGGATAAAATTTCAACATATTCAGACCACGTGAG